>NC_089583.1:6106428-6406428 GCF_019320115.1 Miscanthus floridulus | reverse complement strand
CTTTCCCCAAATCGCCAGAACATGCACAAACGACTTTTGCGATTTGGGGATATGTCATCGAGTTGTGCTTGAACCACCTGAAGTATGCAATGTAACAATCTCAGTTCTAATTGGGGTCTTAGGGAACTACAGTACACGCGTAAACCACACAAACTGCATTTTTATGATTTGCAAATTGCAATGCTTCTGGTAGTTGAATAATTCGAAGAAATAGATGAAATAAGGCAAGCTGAGATCTTTACTTGACAAGCTCGATGAGGCCGGACTCCTGGATGTACGCCTTTGCCCGGGCGTTGAAGGACATGTGGGCGAGGTCAGGGCGGTCCCGCCGCATCGCGGCGGCCTCGACGACGACGCGGTCCACGAACGGGCCCATCCGCGCCGTGAGGTTCTTGATGTAGGTCAGGCCGCCGACCTTCCCGCCGCCGAGCGCGGCCACGAGCGCCTCGGCGGCGACGGCGCGGCGCACCTGAAGGGCGCGGCGCAGGACGGCATCCTCCGCCTCGGATAGGCCGGCGGATGCGGAGGCGGAGCCAGCGGGGCTTGTTGGGGAGGAGAGCGAGCCCGGGAAGCGGGGCTCGCGGCGCGGCGCGAGGGAGGCGCCCTCGGCGGCGAGGAGCGAGGCGGAGGGGGGCGGAGCCGGGGGCGGGAGGACCGGGTGGGTCGCGGTGGTGGGGTTCTGGAGGCGGGAGACGGCGACGGAAGAGGGGAGGCGAAGGCGGGGCCGGGGGCGGCGGCGGGAGGTGGGACTGGGAGTGTGGAGCAGGAAGCGGAGGCGGGGGTGGGAGTGCGGGAGAGCGGCGGCCATTGGAGTGGGAGTGTGTGACTGAGGTGGAGCGTACCTCCAAAGTCCTATCCATCCTATCTTTATTTTTTTTTTCGTTTTTTAATTGACTGAAAAGTTTTTTTTAAATGAATAATTGACTGAAAAGTGAAAACTCCTCTTTTTGGCTTTGTCCTTTGGGCGTCTGAAAAACGTGACCACTTCAAACAGTCTCTGGATTTTGATGATCTTGATAATTATGTGTTATGTAAGAGGTTTAGTGGCAAGTGTCTAATCCACTTCATGATCATGGGTAAATCCAATCACCCATCTCAAGCAAGGACACAATGACAACCAACAGGTTTTCTTCGAATAACAAGATGGCATTATTAAGAGAGAACCAAAACAAGTGTCCTTCCAGAGTTTTAGAAAAATAAAACTCAGACTAGAAAATCAAACAACTATGGGTGCTCCACATTTCCCCAAAGTAAATTTGGTGCAACAATAGATGCATCCAACAATCTATCATCAATTCATCATCACTTAGAGGAAGGCTACTTAAAGCCTGCACCAACAAAGACTTGTATAGTGGGCAGGCTATAGAGTTGGCTATAGAGTTGGTTGTAGTATTAGATGTTCAGATGTATAGCGTCGGCCTCTTGCTCGTATGTGGGCTGGGAGATGAACTTTTTTCTCGTGGTTTGTGCTTCAGCCGGCGAGAAGGGAAGCGCCCGCTCCACAATCTCTCTCCTACGGTGGCATTTTTACTGTTGACGTGGACTGCTCTTTGCCGGCTAAAAACGTTACTATACTTGCTCTTAGGAGTGAAACCAGCATGATTTGTGGGTATTTCTAGAAATACACGAAATTTGTGAAGAAAAAAAATTAAATACACACACACACACGTGATTGGGAATTATTTTTTCTTCTTTATTAGTCCAACAAGCTAATGGCTAGCAACGTTGAACCAACAACTCAATTCAGTCCACGTGGGCTCCCTTCACCCTGATGCATTGCCAAATGGTGAATGCTCAGTCAGTCAGTCTCACCTTCATTCAGTCATTTCTTGCTCTCTCTCTATACTCTCTCATGTTTCACCTTATCCCCTAATTCTCAATCTCGAAATCGATTTAATCCTAGGTGGCACTGCAGCTAGCAACTATGGTCGGCTTTCGGTGTGTTTATGTGACTTCTGAGCCCCCATGAAATATATAGTGCTTGTAACGACATGCAACCTTCTCGCTCATGGTCTCTAGGAGAGTGGAAGTTAGAGCTGAGCTACAAAGGTCGGGACATCGGGCCACCGGGAGGCTGCGGTAAGAGAAATTTAAAATCCCATATATATACTATGATATCTCCATTCAGCGACATGTTTGACATGATGTTAATTATTACCAATATGTGTTTCCTGTTTTATGTAGATTGTAGAGCTTTGACAGACGAGGAAGCAAAAATTGATTGATTTCAAGTTTTTGGCTTGTGATTACACCCACTTTGATGCTTGTTGTAAAACATGTATGATCTCATGAAAATTTTTATCGAGGAAGGAAAAAGATTGTTGCTTACAAAGCAAGTCAACAACACAATAAGCTTGACCATTTATGACAAAAAAAACCTTGTCAATTCACAAAGTATAAAAATCGTCATCGATCATGTGTGACAATTTTGATGCTTGTGTTTCTTGTTGTAAAAGGTACACGTTATATCTCAATCACGATTTTCCTTTTCAAAGAAGAAAAAGAGCTGAAGCTTATACAACACAATAGTTGGCCTATAGTCGAAAAACCATATTTACTCACAATTAGTACTACTGTCAAGGTGCAGAACACTCAGCTCTAGCAGTGACATGAAACACAATGTAAAGTTCTCACATTATTGGAATACGATCAAACCACAGAACTATATTAAATTAATACTATGAATACCATACTAATCCGCGCACTGAACTCTTGAGCTATACCAGTTACACAATGCAAACACAATATATAGATGAAACGACGACAAGAATTGTACGATAAGCGCTGGCACAACTACTTTTATTTATTTGGGTTTGGAGGAATACGAATTATATAGAAAATAACCAAATACGAAGAGCAAATGCATGCATAGTTATCCTCCGATGGACCTGAAGAACCTAACGAACGCCTTCCTGAGCTTCTTGCCGGTCTCGGCAGGCCTCCGGTGGTGGCGCTTGCAGAGGCCGTCCTTGCACTTGCAGAGCATCCCCAGCCTCTCCATGTCCGCCGCCTTCACGAGCTCATCCTTCACTGCCGACTTCTCGACGGCGGTGATGTCGCACCGGACGGCGAGGCAGTCGTCCTTAAGGAACCCCGAACGCTCCAGCCACTTCACGCTGATGAACTGCGGGAAGCCCCAGCCGTGGCGAAAGGTGTGGACGCGGCTGCCGCTGTCGTACGGTGGCCACGGCAGCAACCTGGAGCGGGGGTATACCAAGGCCAACTTGTACTTGGCGTGGACACCGCCGCTGACGCTCTCCTCCTCCTCCTCCACCTCGTCACGCACGAGGAAGAGGGAGATGTAGCCAGCGGCCTCCTTGTCGTACCCATCGGGATAGCAACGGAGCTTCCATGTGTGGCCGACCGCCTCGAACCGGCAGGACTCGAAGTAGCTGCCGTTGCGGTGCATGCCCCTGAGGTGCTTGAAGCCCTCGATCTTGAGCATGTGGTGTCCCGTGCAGGTCGCCGTGGCGGCGATCGTGGACACGGACACCTCTGGCGCCGTTGACGGCATGGGTGTGCGCCGGCCGGCTGATGGATCGATCTGAGCTAGCTAATCAGGGATGAAATAGGATGGATGTATTTTTTCTCTTCTCTTCTCTCTTAGGTATATATTGGCCTGTTGAATATGGCTGTGATTTTATTTTATATATATAGGCGCCGCAAGCAAATATGAGTAGTACACATGCCAAAAATATACTTCCAGGATTTTTCTGGTTGCTCTAATTAACAATCTTAACACGCAATTCTTCTACACTTTTCTTAAAAGTATAAGCATATCTTAGGTTCTGGCGATGACGTGATCCTTTGATCTTACTTCAAGATTTGCACATTTTTGTGTCAATTCAGATCATTATTTTGTAATTGTCTGTCTGTAGAAAAAAAATGTCTTTGTGTCAATTTGATTATAATTTGTCACAATCTCAACTTGAAAGGGCATACCAACCGCCGCCGCCGCCGCCGCCATCCTGGAAACGTCCCCTCCTCTCGGCATCATGGTTGTGGGTAGAGGAGCGCGGACCCGATCTCCTTTTCCTTCATAGTTTTAATTAGGTTTCTGGATCTTTGTTGATCCATGATTTGGTTTTTGGTGTCATCGACAAGGTGGTGGCGACGATGATACTCTGGAATAAGGTCTCTTCAGCCTCTCCTATCGATGTTTCACCACCGATAGCCTGCCACGGGGGTGCCCAGGGCAGTATGTTCGGGCTTCAGCGTATGCAGAACTCGATGGTAAATGCAAGAGACAGTCGATTTATCCTAGTTCGGGCCCTCGACCGTGATCGAGTAATAGCCCTACGTCCAGTCGGCGTTAGCCTTTGTGTTGAATTGATTGTAAAGTGTTGTGTTGCGTTCTGTTTTCTCTGTTCTAAGGAGCCCTGCCCTCCTTTATATAGTCAGGAGGCCAGAGTCCTAGTCAGTTTATAATGTAGAGTTCTAGTAGGATTACAGGGTGGTATTACTACTAGGATTACATAGGAGGAATCCTAATCAAACTAGATCTCCTCTCTTCCTTGCGGTGTATCCCGTGGGTCCCGCATCGACAAGCCCCCGAGCACTTCATGGTTGAACTCCGGAAGCCTTGTCTTGTTCCTCCAGGTCTTGCCGAGCAGGAACAAGCGTCGCCCGGGTGCTTTCTTGAGTGAAACCATGTAGCGCTTCTTGGGATCTTCGAGTGGGGTGTGCTTTTTGAAGAAAAAAGTACTCCCATCTGGGTGTGGCCCCCCGAGCCTCTTGCTATTTGGAACAAGGAGCTGGAGGGTCTTGTCTTGAAATTGTTCTGATTCTTCATCGAAGGGCTTCCGAGCATATATTCGGGTTCTTTATCAAAAATAACTCGGATATAGCTTGGTCCGGGTTCTTTTTGTCGTGAGGCCTTGAAGTGGTCTGTCTTGAAGAGGTCTTCTTGGTGACATGCGCTTTTTCGAAGAAAAAAGTGCACTCACTGAGTGTAGCCCTCGAGCCTCTTGCTATTTGAAATAAAGAATTGGAGGGTCTTAAATCTGAGTTGTTCAAAGAACTAAAAATCTCTCCTGTTGCAGCCCCCGAGCATATATCCGGGTTTTTTTATTCAGAAAGAACTCGGATACAGGGTCTTGGCATATTCTCTGGTAGTCTGCTGTTGTCAGATGTAGTTGTATGGTGGTGGTTGAGTGTAAACGTTGTTTGTTCGCGAGTTGTACAGTGTTGGTATATTCTTCCGAATATGGTTGTTCTTGAGTATTGTTCCTTCACGCCTGAGTCCTCTTTCATTGAATTCTGTCTTTTCACTGTGTCCTTTGTTAGGTTTGTTCCGTTGGTGCTCCCGATCCATGTGCACCGTTTCTTTGGTCTATAAAAACCCTCCTGGTGTGCTGTTTTGATTCATCGAGCATTTTGTTGCGTGGTCTGAAATCTCCGTAGTCATGAATATGATAGTTTCTGAAGTAGAGCAGCCCCCGGGCGTATTTTGTCGTTCTTGTATATCTTGAATGTACCAGAAATGTTCTTGCCCAGGTCTGGGTTCTTGCTCCGGAGGTCCCTTTGTCCAAGATTTGCGGAGGAAGCCGAGAGTCAAGAATATCTGGATACCGTTGAAAAGATGGAGCCTGAGGTCGAAGATTTGGCTAGGAGGATTGTAGATAATCTTGATATTGATATTTCTTCTCCTGAAGACGATGCTTGAGGTATTTTGACTTTAGTACTCCGGCCTCTGTAATAAGGATATTATACTTCTTTTTTAATGAAGATCCTTTATTTTTCGTTGATATCTTCCTTGTCTGGATGTCTTTGATTTTGTCAAGTGCTTGTCGTGCTTTTGTCTGCGCTGTGTAAACAACTCGGTATTTGTAGATCGTTGTCTTGACAAACTTTCTTGATTTGTCGAGTGCTTATCTGGCTTTCATCTGCGCCGTGTAAACAACTCGATTTTTGTAGATTGTTGTCTTGACAAATTTTCTTGATTTGTCGAGTGCTTATCTGGCTTTCATCTACGCTGTGTAAACAACTTGGTTTTTGTAGATCGTTGTCTTGACAAACTTTTTTGATTTGTCGAGTGCTTGGCTGGCTTTCGTCTGGTTGTAGAAACATCTTAGGATTAGTTCGGGTGTTAGCTTATTAGCTACCCTCATCGGCAGGCTCAAACATCTTTTCAGCTCTTTTGCTCTCAGCCGGTATGCTCAGGCATGATTTCAGCTATTTTGCTTTTTGGATCGGGTGTTAGCTTATTAGCTACCCTCATCGGCGGGCTCAAGCATTTTTTAGCTCTTTTGCTCTTAGCCGGTATGCTCAGGCGTGATTTCAACCATTTTGCTTTTTTGGATCAGGTGTTAGCTTATTAGCTACCCTCATCGGCAGGCTCAAGCATCTTTTCAGCTCTTTTGCTCTCAGCCGGTATGCTCAGGCGTGATTTTAGCCATTTTGCTTTTTGGATCGGGTGTCAGCTTATTAGCTACCCTCATCGGCGGGCTCAAACATCTTTTCAGCTCTTTTGCTCTCAGCCGGTATGCTCAGGCGTGATTTCAGCCATTTTATTTTTTGGATCAGGTGTTAGCTTATTAGCTACCCTCATCGGCGGGGTCAAGCATCTTTTCAGCTCTTTTGCTCTCAGCCGGTATGCTCAGGCGTGATTTCAGCCATTTTGCTTTTTGGATCGGGTGTTAGCTTATTAGCTACCCTCATCGGCGGGCTCAAGCATCTTTTCAGCTCTTTTGCTCTCAGCCGGTATGCTCAGGCATGATTTCAGCCATTTTGCTTTTTTGGATCGGGTGTTAGCTTATTAGCTACCCTCATCGATGGGCTCAAGCATCTTTTCAGCTCTTTTGCTCTCAGCCGGTATGCTTAGGCGTGATTTCAGCCATTTTGCTTTTTTGGATCGGGTGTCAGCTTATTAGCTACCCTCATCGGTGGGCTCAAACATCTTTTCAGCTCTTTTGCTCTCATCCAGTATGCTCAGGCGTAATTTCAGCCATTTTGTTTTTTGGATAGGGTGTTAGCTTATTAGCTACCCTTATCGGCGGGCTCAAGCATCTTTTCAGCTCTTTTGCTCTCAGCCGGTATGCTCAGGCGTGATTTCAGTCATTTTGTTTTTTGGATCGGGTGTTAGCTTATTAGCTACCCTCATCGGCGGGCTCAAGCATCTTTTCAGCTCTTTTGCTCTCGGCCGGTATGCTCAGGCATGATTTCAGCTATTTTGCTGTTTGGATTGGGTGTTAGCTTATTAGCTACCCTCATCGGCGGGCTCAAGCATCTTTTCGGCTCTTTTGCTCTCAGCCGGTATGCTCAGGCATGATTTCAGCCATTTTGCTTTTTGGTTCGGGTGTTAGCTACCCTCATCGGCGGGCTCAAGCATCTTTTCAGCTCTTTTGCTCTCGGTCGGTATGCTTAGTGAAAACAACTGGGGAAAAGCCATAATAAGACATATGTTGTCGAGGAACATCATCTTTATTGATCATGAACGTTGATCTCTTGTGGCTTGTCTATATATTCTTCCTTGAGTTGTTTTCATGCATTAAATCTTCTTAGTTGGCTGATGTGCCATGTATTGTTGACTTCTTTTCCATCTTCAGTTATCAACTTGTACGCGTCAGCTGTCGATGTTTCGATGATTTTGCTTGTCCGGGTTGTCTCGGTTGTTTCTATCTGAGAACCTCTCTCGTGTCTTCTCCTCTACAGTAATCATCTTTTCTACTGTGCGTCTGAATTCTCTATTGTTTCTTGGATTTTCTTTGCAGAAGTCCTCAAATTGCCACCTAGCCATGATTCCGTGAGAGAAAGCTTCGATTACTTCTCGTTCGGTGATATCATGTACTTGAGCACGTAGTTCGCCAAATCATCGATAGTAATCTATGAGACTTTCGCCCCCTTTTTGCTTAATTCTGCGTGGGTGATGGGGTGCGTAATGATACCCACGAAATTTTCATAGAAAACTCTTTGCAAGTCCTCCTAATTTCTGATTGACTCTGGATTTAATTTGTCGAACCATTGGAGGGGCATGGTTTCTAGGGTCATGGGAAAGAACAAGGTCTTGATGTCGTCATCTCCTCCAGCTAGTTCAATCGACTGCGAGTAAATCCTGAGCCACTGCCTTGGTTCGGTCTTGCCATCATATTTAGAGTGGTTGGACGGCTTGAACTTGTGAGGTAGTCGTATTGAAGCAAGTCTGTTTGCAAAACATAGGAATCTATCATGCGTTCTGGCTTCTTTGTATTCTGATTCGGCACCTCCTTCCTGCTAACTATCATTTTGGTGAGAGTAGTTCTGCGGGGATGTCTGAATAGGTACTTCGCTTCTGATCTTCCTTGGTTGTTCGATTCGGTAATTTTGACTGTGGTCCCTTCTACTTTCTCTGTTGTGACTTCCGCTTGGTCCAAGTCTCTCGAAAGCGGACTTCTTTTGATTTTGATCTTCCTTCCTATGAGATGTTGACCTAGCGGGTGGTCTTGAGCGGGCCCTTCCGTCGTGCGTCCTCAGGGTCGCTGATTGGAGGAGGTCTCGGAGCTGTTCCTGTTTTTCACTTGGAAGTGATATCGCTCCGAGTTCTTCTAGTGCTTCTCGGATCTTATTGTAGGGTGTATTCGCCGCACGTTTTTCTTCGACTTCTTGTTCTGATTTTTTCCTGTCGTACTCAGCCAGATCTGACTCATACTTGATCCAAACTTCCTTGCGCTGCCTAGCACGGCGTTGGCGTCCTTGTTTCAATTTGTTTCTTCTTTCTCTGGCTTGCCTCTGACTCTCGGTCTCACCATCGTGCCCCTGGATAAAGGGTGATATGTTGGACTCAGATTCGTCCGATGACCTGATGTCGGGTGCTTCTAGGGGGACCAGAGGTGATCGAGGACGGCAAACCATGAATACTTATCGTGTGTGAATTGTTCTGTTATTGGTGCTGGTTTCCACACTGTCGGAGTTGTTGATGATTCTAGTAGAGGCTTCAAGGTCGCAGATCGAGTCTCTTTCTTGGTTGGGTAGAATTGCCGTCGTCGTCATGCTGACTAGTTGGGTACCGCTGTCTTTAGGAACAGAACCTGGCCAGTGGACGATGCAGTCTTAAGATGTTATAGTCAGTACGAGGCCTTCTTGAGCTCTTTTTAGTGGTATTCTAAGCACCGGATCGAGGGATCCTTCGGGTCGTGCCTGATAAGATTTTGCCATGTTGTGGAGTCTGAACGGAAAAGGACCCAACTTCTTGGAAAGACTCTGAGTGTATTTCGAGTTGTTTTCTTGATAGGCCGAGGCCGCATTCCGGAGCCCTGTCGAAAAAGAACTCGGTTTCTCGAAAGAGCTCGGTAGAGATTCCATCTCGGATGCGGAGCCTGGGTTTGAGTCGGATGCAGAAATCCGCGAAATCTGAGCTAGATCAGATATCATGAGCTGCGCGAATCTTTCGGCGATTTGATCTGTCGTAGTCGCCAAAATAGAAAGGTTTTCATGGTGATCTGAATCTTCGAGGAGACGGCCTTGAAGCTTGCCATTGTCATCTGCCTTGCAGATCCATGAACCGAAGATGAAGGTTGATCCCGTTGAGAAAATCATGTCGTTGAGGTCCATCGAGCTCTCGGATGCAAATTCGCCAAAAGCCCCTACTTGGCGCGCCAGCTGTCAATGTTTCACCACCGATAGCCTGCCACGGGGGTACTCGGGGCAGTATGTTCGGGCTTCAGCGTATGCAGAACTCGACGGTAAACACAAGAGACAGTCGATTTATCCTGGTTCGGCCCCTCGACCGTGATCGAGTAATAGCCCTACGTCCAGTCGGCGTTAGCCTTTGCGTTGAATTGATTGTAAAGTGTTGTGTTGCGTTCTGTTTTCTCTGTTCTAAGGAGCTCTGCCCTCCTTTATATAGTCAGGAGGCTAGAGTCCTAGTCAGTTTACAATGTAGAGTTCTAGTAGGATTACAGGGTGGTATTACTACTAGGATTACATGGGAGGAATCCTAATCAAACTAGATCTCCTCTCTTCCTTGCGGTGTATCCCGTGGGTCCCGTATCGACAAGCCCCCGAGCACTTCATGGTTGAACTTCGGAAGCCTTGTCTTGTTCCTCCAGGTCTTGCCGAGCAGGAACAAGCGTCGCCCGGGTGCTTTCTTGAGTGAAACCATGTAGCGCTTCTTGGGATCTTCGCCAGTGAGAGTTTGTTTCGTCATATCTGCTGATCTTCTTCAAATCTTGGTTTTTGATGTGCTTATTAGAGGAAGTAGTTGGTTGGCTTTTGATGCGGCGATCTTGACCTCTTCTTTTGGTTTGCACTACAGCAATGTTCAGCATCTTGAGTTCTCTGTTCGGATGGTGAAGAATTGTAAGCATGTGTTTTTTGGAGGGTTCCTCCGGCCGATGTTCTATAAGTGGATTCCAAATCTCGTTGTCCGCGGCGAGTGGCTTTTGCAATCTTCAAAGCCTTGTTTGGCGAGGGTGTTTGCATGTTGTCGGTGCAGAAAGTGACCAACACGTAAATATTTATAGTTTTGCTGTACGTTGTGATCGGGGGTGGCCTAGCACTCAATGACACAGGGTTTATACTGGTTCAGGCAATGTGCCCTATGTCCAGTTTGAGTCGGTCAGTGACTTTATTCCTGAGCCTAGGTGCTCGAAGTTTGCTGTGGGGTTACAAACGAAAGGGAGAAAGATGGGGGGTACAAGAGGTCTAGTCGGACTCTGGTCTGAAGGGCCGAGAGTGACGGGAGCTCCGCTATGTGCTATGTGTTCGAGCGTGTGCTCTGTACAACTTTAGTGTGTCTAAAGTTATAGAGGGTGAATCAATGTAAGTGAGCTGATCGATCTAAGTCTCTTTTTTGGGAGAGAGCGCATCCCCTTTTATAGATGAAGGGGATGGCGTTACAAATGAGGGAGAGAGAGAGTGCGTATGCTAAGTCTTGTTGCCCACGCCATCGGGTACAGATAATTGTAGGCGCCCATGACACTGTTTAATGTCAGATGCATGTGGGCGGTTGCGTCGTCTTCTTCTGGTATGGCAGACGTCGGTACCTGTCATACTGTTGATGCCTAGAGGCATGCAAGGGCGTTTACCGTGCTCATCTGGTATGGTATATGCCAGCACCCACAACACTGTTGATGTCCAGAGAGACAAGTGGGGGGAGCCTTACCGTGTTCGTCTGGTATGAGAGTTGATGGCGCCCACAATACTGTAAGAAAAAATGTCGGTGCCCATAACACTGTTTTGGCTCTGACATGGTAGGAAGGTTGCAGGGTACTGCCCTGCAGGTGTATAGGGTATGGTCATCAGTATTGTGGTTGACTTGTGTGCCATGCCTTACTTTCTCCGTCCGTTCCTTGGTTCTCACCGAGCGAGCGTCCCCGGTCGGTTGGTCCCAGTCGGCTCTGATTGTGCCAGTCGGAGAGGAGCTGTAAGCAGGGGTTCGGTGCATCCCTGGTCGGTGACGCGGGTCAGAGTCGGAAGTGGTGTTTGGCTAGGCCTTCCGGTCGGAGAGGCCGTCCGGAGGCGGGCTGGAGTCGGAAGTGAGCGCTGTTCTTCTTCCGGTCGGAGAGGCGGGCCGGAGTCGGATCCTCGGCCAGGCCTTCTGGTCAGAGATTGGATCGCCCTTCTGGCCTATCGTTTAGGTATTTGGGCCGGCCCAGGAATTGCGCGTCGTTCGCAACGTTGTCTGCTGGGCCGAACCTTTGTTGGAAAGTCAGTCTATGAGGGACCTTGGGTTTATGAACCTGACACATGTGCTCCTTTTCTTTACTGTGTTTTCAGTGCGATCTCCAAGCTCCGGTAGACCGTGGATGTTCGAAGGAACAAGATGACCGATTTAGTCTTTGATATACTCTTTTTTCTTAAAGATCGTTTTTTGTCTTATCATCTGTCTTTTGTACTTGCCTTTGTTTTCCTTCATTCATATATAAGAATATGGAGCACTCTTTTGAGTGTCATTATAAAAAAAATAGATCATAATTTTGTAGTTGTCTTACAATAGAAAGAATTGTTTATTGTTATTTTTTTTTGTTAATTTAGATGCGTTAGATCTTCATATGATAGATGGCTCACAGCCGTTGCCTGATCAGATGCTGTTTTGCATGGAATGCGACCTCTGGCAATTCTTTGACTTTATCTTCCCTTCCTTGAATATATAGGTGATTGATTATCTTCCTTCCTTGTACAGGTCATTTGAACATATACGTGACTGATTCTCGTTCCTTGATCACACACGCATCTCGATCTCACGCCCCTTCTATCAGTCGGGAGGCTATCGTGTCGGCCACGTTGGTGACTTGGTTCAAGCTAGAGAGGCGACCCACTATCGTCCAATGCAAGCGCCAGAAGAAGCGGCAGCTTTTAAAGATCACGAGCCGACGCACCAGTGTGCGACTAAAGAATTCTCAGCCGTCGCCGTCCAGCAAATGCCGCCGTGTTGTTTGTCACACATCTAATTAAGTTCCGTTATCAGCATCGTCGTTGTTATAGGTATAGAGGGTCTGCAGATAGAAGGAGAAGGATTACATTCGATCGTCCTCGAAGTTCAACGCGAGCGCATTATCGTTCGCTTCGCTAAAAAGCTAGGCTAAAAAACACTGTTTGCTAATTTGTTATGAGAGAAAAATATTATATCATAGCGGATAAGTTTAAGCGAACAGGGAAGAGCACCAGATCATGAGCCCCGCTGTCACCACCATCCTCGAGACCGAGTTCCCACTTTCCCAGGACACTGGGTCGTCATCTAGTCGATTGGCGGATGCAGCCGGGGCTCAGTGCTAGCTCCTCTATCGCCGTTTGGGTCGTCCTGCTCCCCGTTCCTCGATCTGCCACCGTCCTTCCCCTCTTCATCCTCGCGCGGTGACACCTTCGAGCAGCTACGGGGCCAGGAATGTGGCTGCGGGACCTCGGCGATGCGCTGGCCGCTGGGGAAGGATGCATGCAATTTTTTTCCCGTGGGTGGAAAATGTAAATTGATATCCGAAATATTATTTCTGATGATATCCGTATATGCTAAAACTTGTAATATGAATGTTCACGTTAGTATATGTTTTTAATATGGATACTAAATGGATGTATTCAAATTTATTTTTGAGTATTTTTCTCTATCCGATTCCAGATCCATATTCAACAAAAATATGGAATATGTGCCTTTTATCTATATCCGTAAAGAACAAAGGTACAATGAAACCTATTGAAATGTTTTCTCTCCACGACTAGCGATGATTCAATCAAACAGTTTTTAAAAGTGATTCCGATTCACCACCCGAAACCTTTTTTAAGAGAATCTCTAGAGCTAAAATATTTCTGAGAGAATCTGGAACCCTACCAAAGCGGCCATAATTCTAAATATGTTAATAATGATCAAAGTAAAAGAAAACTTGATCGAGAAAGTATAGCGGCGGCGGCTCTGCCACCTGAAGCCCTCACAACTGGTCGAGGCCCTAGTCATGCTAAATCTTCCTCGCCAGCCATCTCGCCATGGTTGGAAAAGATTTCTATATATGGACGAGCAAACCCAAGGCACCACCGACCCTAACCCCTGGTTGTGCCTCCCAAGCCGCGCCACCCTAGAGCCGCGAGTTCACGAGAGAAGAGAAAGAGGAGACACGAGAGAGGAAGCTTAGGGAAGAGTGGGAGGTTGGAGGCACATGAGGTTAATATGGGGGCACATTTGTCAGCATGACATATTAGCATACGAGCATGGTCGTAGATCTGATTGGACTGGTTGTGAGACCCGAACATATTTTGGGATCTAAATAGGCGATACTATGAGTTTAGGGACCGAAATGCCATAATAAATTTGAGAACCTAAACAAGTGATCGATTTGCAGGTTTATGGATCAAGATGAAATAATTAAAGAAGTTTAAGGACCTAACCTGGCTTGGAAGTTTAGTGAACAAGATGACAAATGAACAAGTTTGAGGGGCGCCGATGCATTTTAGTCAATAAAAACTTAATGTAAACTGCTGCTGCAAACATTGCAAATACTCCATCTGGCCCAAAAAGACTACAATTATCGTTTCTTGAAACAATTTCAACATTGATCATCACTATACAAAAAATATTAATATTTTTTATATCATATAAGTATAGTATGATTGACCATGAAATATATTTTTCATAGTAAATCTATTTGGAGATGTAAATATTGATATTTTTTTCTATAAAAATAGGTCAAACTTGAGAAACTTTGACTAGTCTCAAATCTAGTATTGTATATTTTTTTGTATGGACGAGGGAATACGTCTCACCAAGATATTCACAAAGGTGTGGCTTACGTGGGCCACTTTGGCCCATCCAACATGGATAGGCTAGATTTTGTTAGTCCATGCAAATCAATCTGTAATAGTGATCATAGATCGACAACAATTATGAGTACACCCATAGTCAAAACTTAACTTTAATACTTGATGTAAAACATGTATGATCTCGTGATATTCTTTTTTTATTATAAGAAAAAAGATTGTTACTTACACAACACAATATGCTTGTCCGTTTAAGTCAATTCACAAAGTATAAAAATCATCATAATGTTTGATAATTTTGGTGCTTGTATGTTTCTTCTACGATAATGCGCTCCTCAGGGCATCCGGACGGACGGACGCAGATTCCGCACTCCCGTCCGTGCTGTTCGCGCCCCTTCTTCCTAATATGCCTGCTTCCTTCAAGGCTTCTCCAGAAAAAAAAGGATGCTGATTCGCCATTCCGATGCTGCTACTCGTACTCTTCCCTGCTCCTACTCCTCTCCCTCCTCCGCCTCGGCTCTGCACCGCCGCCGCCGCCTCCCACTCTTGCCATCCCTCCTCCTTCCCCGCCGTCGACAGAGGAGAAGCAACATCAGCAAGCTCCCAAGGTCGCACGCCTGCCGCCTCCCCTTCTCCAGCACACCGCGGGGGCGCCTCGCCGCGGGGACCACGCCCGCCCGCCCTGTCATCGGTAGCGGCTCGTCGGGGTGGCGCCCAGCCGCCCACCCATAGGCACCCCCCCCCCCGTGCCACTCCGCGGCATCTCGAGCTCCAATCCGGCGTTTAACTCCACGTGAACGAGCCTCCATTCTTCCAAGTGGCAAGTAGATATGCTTGAAAGATCATGTTGCAACCATATATTTCAAGTGTTTTCAGAAGTATGTTGCTAGTGTTTCATATGGATGTTGCAAAACTAGATCGAGATGTTGCATATGTTGCAATGGTTGTAAACATATGTTGCAAGCGTCTATTCTAAATGTTTCATCTGTTTTTCAGACAAATGTTACAAGTGTGTTTATCTGGATGTTGCATATATTTTGCAATGGCTTTTCAAACGTTTTCAAGTGTTTTATAAGTATTTCAGACGTATGTTGCAAGTGTTTCAATTATTTCGAACGTATGTTGCAAATGTTTTATTTGGACATATCAAAAGTAGATTGGGTGTTGTATCTCCATCCTCGTCTTCTGCTGACTCGCCTCAGTGTCTCCTCCTCTTCTCGATGTTGGTGATGTCCAAGCGGGTGGGCCTGCATGGGGGCGGGTGTCGTAGGTGGGGCGAGTCATTCGAGCAGCGCGTAATCAGAGCGGGTGGGGCGTGTGGCACGGAGCAGGCACGGGGTGCGGGAGCTGCGTCCGGACACGGGCCTAGGGCCAGACATCCGGGCTCTAGCTTGCCTATTTCTTCTATGTAAAAAACATAATGTTTTATCTCATGACTTTCCTTTTTCTCACCAAAGATGAAAAAGAGCTGAAGCGTATTGGCATTTTATGGCGGAATACCTTATATACTTACAATTAGTATTGTCAAGGTGCAGAACTCTCTAGCAGTGACATGAAACACAATGTATAGTTCTCACTTTGGAATACGATCGAACGACACAGAACTTAATACTATGAATAACATATTAATACACGCATTGAACTGTTGAGCTATACCAGTTACACAAACATAACTACTTTTAATTATTTGGGTTTGGAATACGAATTATATAGAATACAATCAAATATGAAGAACAAATGCATGCATAGTTATCCTCCGATGGACCTGAAGAACCTAACGAACGCCTTCCTGATGAGCTTCTTGCACGATGCACGAACACTTCCTGAGCTTCTTGCCGGTCTCGGCATGCCTCCTCAGGCACGGTGGTGGCGCTTGCAGTGGTCGTCCTTGCACTTGCAGAGCATCCCCAGCCTCGCCATGTCCGCCGCCTTCACGAGCTCATCCTTCACGGCCGACTTCTCGACGACGGTGA
Source organism: Miscanthus floridulus (assembly GCF_019320115.1). NCBI lineage: Eukaryota > Viridiplantae > Streptophyta > Magnoliopsida > Poales > Poaceae > Miscanthus > Miscanthus floridulus. The sequence continues at coordinate 6,390,295 of NC_089583.1, read as the reverse complement.
TGTCGCACCGGACGGCAAGGCAGTCGTCCTTGAGGAACCCCGTATTCTCCAGGCCCTTCACGGTGATGAACCCCGGGAAGCCCCAGCTGCTGTTGAGGCTCGGATAGGTGCACGTGGTGCTCTTGGCGTACGGTGGCCACGGCAGCAACCTGGAGCGGGGGTATACCAAGGCGAACCGGAACTCGGCGTGGACGACGCCGGCGCTCTCCCCCTCCTTGTCCTCGTCGTCGTCACGCGTGAGGAAGAGGGAGATGTAGCCGGCGGCATCCCTGCGGTCCCCATTGGGATAGCAACAGATCTTCCAAGTGTGGCCTGCCGCCTCGAACCGGCAGGACTCGAAGCAGCTGCCGTTGCGGTGGATGTCCTTGAGGTGCTTGTAACCTTCGATCTTGAGCATGTGGTGCCCCGTGGAGGTCGCCATGGCGGCGACCGTGGAAACGGACACCTCTGGCGCCGTCGACGGCATGGCTGTGCGCCGGCCGGCTGATGGATCGATCTGCGGTAATCAGGAGAGGAAACAGGATGGATGTATTTTGGTTTTTCTCCTCTTATTATATAGCCGCTAGCAAATACGAGTAGTAAACATGTCATAAACTTCTTCTGGTTGCGCTAATGAACAAAAGAAGCATCGTGATCTCTGGGGCCTCTAGTATAACACCGGGAATCTTCACCTAATCTTAACACCACCACGTATCTCTTCTGTAGAGACCTTGTTCGGTAAATCTCCTCTCCGAAGGGGATTAGACAGAGGATTAGGAGATTTAATCATCTCCAATTCCTTTTAATAATCCCCTCAAATTCCCTTCTAATTTGACCAGGCCAGTCCCCACCAAATCAGACACAAATCTAAGACCGTCTAAAGGCTAGTTTGGTAAAGTTTGCCGCCAACTTCTCCGGAGCACAGATTATGTAGAGCGCTCTACCAGATGGCTATGCACAACTAGATTTTGGTGGGAAGCTTTTACACTACGAAATGGGAGCTAAAAACCGCTCCTTACTGCTCCCCATTCAATCTTCACCGGACTCACTCAAGAATCACGTGCACGTGCTCACCCACCAAAATGACTTCATCAGAAAATCAAGATCTGGAGCTCTACCAAACTAGCCCTCAAGTAGCAGGTTGTGGCTCCACTAAGGCGATGTTCAGTTCATTAGATGGCCCTTACTCGTGGAGTGGTTCTATACCGTGTTATTTAGATCAAGAATGAGATCGAATGGTACCCAAGGAAAATATACCTATCAGGTTCAGGACTGTCACATCCCCCAAAAAGTTCCTGAATGCGCTTGTCCTTAGTCGATGACATGACGGTCTCTATTATCAGCCTGTTCGCTTGCTCGTAAACGGTCGTAAATTTCCAGCCGGGAACAGTGTTTTTCTCTCACACCAAACCAGCCAGCAGTAAATAATCCACGATCGTTTACGGCCTCCCGAACAGGCTGTATATCTCTCATCTCTCGTGCCGACACCCATCACGCTCTGCGACCGTATCTATCTTGGAGCCAAACCCCGCCATTCAACACCATCCACTACTACCTTCACGGCCAGATCCACTAGCTCAAGTGCAAATGTTAGCAACCCAACAAAGGTAGTAGGGTACAGGACCTCGGGGGAGAGGGAGGTCAGAGCAGAGAGATTGGAAGATAGCAACTGGGTACAAAGGAAGAAGATGAACAGTAATAGCAAGGGGAAAGATAATCCGCTGATATTTGATAATTTGTTTGATGATGCCCTTTGGCCTCAACCTGCCCCTTTTGTATCCAAGGCGTGGCTGTCTGGCTTGGGTTGCTTTGGGCCCACCAGGTAGTGGTCCCTGACATTCCCCCCTTCTTAAGCTTCGGCTTGCCCCTAAGCCGATGGAGAAGTTTGGAATCACCGTGATCCCAAGGAAACTGGATGATCACTTGTTGCTTTGATTCCTTCTTGGAAAGTTGTCCATAGTCCTCATCAGCGTCATCATCAACCACATCATCAGGGCCATCATCTGTGCAGGTAGCTGCCATGGTGGCTTCCAGAGCAAGTGAAAACACAACCAATTAGGAAGCCAAATCACAAATAGGAAGCCTGCACTCTCAGTTTTGGACGATTCTTCTCCGGCTTGTTTTGCTGCAGCATCTTGTCTTGCTCGCTCTTCTTCCATAGAGATCTGAAGTGCTAGCGCTAGCTCTGTGTCCACGTTTGAGTCCACACCAAATTCAAAACCCGATGCTCCACTAGCAGCAGCAACAATAGCTTCTAGTTTCTCATGCCTTTCACCATCAAACTCCCCGAGGTAGACAACAGCAAGAGCGACATTGTTCTTCTTCAGATTTTTTCTCATCACTTCCAGCAGATTCTCCCCGCCTATTACTGGGCTTGTCGGCAGCTTGTCAAAAACCAATAGAGTACACAGGGAAGCTAATACAGCAAAGATATCCATATCAAGGGAGCACCTAAGTACAGCACCATGCACCTCGCTCCCATAATCAAGAACAGACTGTGCTGCACATACCGTGAGGATGCTGATTACTGATGGGCAGCTTGGACGGATTGCAGTGTGCAACATCTCAAGGAAGGTAGACAGTGCCTCCATCAAGAAGTCACTCTGCTCATATGCTTTGATAGCTTGAGTAACTGCATTCTCTGAACAAGACCAACAGACCATCACAAGGTTTAGCATTCCTTGCTGCAGCTTCCACTCAGAATCAATGAATTGCCCTGCAAGTGAAATATATCCAAGAGTTTGGCTAGTGGCCCAAGACTATACTGTGAGATTTATCCTTCTAGGAATATTTCCAACTTGCTTCAGCACACCTTCTCTATCCTTCAGATAAACTGTATAAACGTCTGCCTCCACTGCGTCTGTATTAACCACGTCCTGGAGCGACGATGCATTCGGCATGGCAAGCATCGGGGTCAGGAAGCCAAGACATGAGGACTTCGGAGATGATGGTGGCACCGCTGACACACCTCCCGTGGACACCAGAACGCCAATACCGGTGCCCAGGCATACCGTCGAGCAGTTGGTGGGCATGCAATCTTCAGTATTGCGGGGGGCGACGTCAAGGCAGAAGGCGGAGTAGTCCGGCTTGGGGATGGTGGAGAGAGCGCGGGGGAATTCGCCGCAGACGACATCGACGGCGGTGGCCTGGCAGAGGTCCCAGACGTCCGCCCACATGAGGCCGATAGTCCGCCCGCAGGCTTCGTACAGCAGGGCCCGGAAGAGCACTGTGTAGTGCTACAGTGGGATCTCGAGGGGTGCAGGGCCGAGTTCAGTGTTCGCCTTGCCCTGCGTGTCCTCCTCGTAGTTGGACGACCCGGACGTGGCGCAGATGCTCAGCCCGAACACGTCCTCGGCGAAGTTGGAGCTGTGGGCGACCATGGAGTAGCAGACATCGCGGAACCCCACGTCGTGGGGCTCCAGCGAGTCGATGTCGGTGTTGGTCAGGCTGCTGGGCAGCGGCATGGTGCTGGAGAACCCCATGGAACGCCGAGAGTAGATGTCCGAGCGCGACGTGTTGGAGCGGCGCACAGAGACGTGCATCTTCCTGTTCCCCTTCACATCGGCCTCCGTGTCGATGGCGTCGTTGCGTCCGTTGAGCGACACCACGTCGAGGTCGACGATGATGGACGCGGTGGTGGCGGGCGGGCACGAGGAGCGGGCATGGGTGCGATGTCTGCACCGTCGTGGACGCCGACCGCACGAAGCAAGGCGCCAGGGTGGGCGCCATACAAGATGTCGGAGCGGACGCCTCCGCCGCGGATCGAGCCTAAGGAAGGCCGGGGAACGGCGGACGCGACAGAGCATGGGGCTGATGAGGTTGGTCAAGAGGCAAACATTGCTGGTGCTAGGCCCGACCACGCAGGCGTGCTCGAGCCAGTCCACTGCTGTGCCATCGCAGTCGCTGGCGATAGGCTTGGGGATGGTTAGGAGGGAGACACGCGGGGTCGCGGCGAGGTCGATGGAGCGGTCAGTGGCAGCGGAAAAGTCGCAGGCAGCGTCGAGCGCGAAGGAGACGAACTTCTCGGACGCTGGCGTACGCGGAGGCGGCTTCTCGAGCTCTGGTACTCCACTGGGGAAGTCTCCTCGGGCTCCTTCTCCTTATTGGAAGCAGCGGCAGAGGCGGAGACGAGTGGCGCGGGCATGGAGCAGGCGGACGCGATAGAGTTGGTGGAGGTGAGGCCGCTGTCGATGCGGATTGGGCCGGTGGACGTGAGCACGGCCAAGACGTCATCGGCGAAGTGGTCACGCTCCTCCACGGTGTGGGAAGGCTGTTCGAAGTTCAAACAGCCCTCCCTAGTTGTCTGGAACCACCACGGCATCGATGGCGGCATGTCGCTACTCGTAGACGCTCTCCTCCATGATGCGGACAGGCTCCTCGAACCATCCGCCCCAGTTGTCGGCCTCCACCTGCGGTGTCGTGCTGAACTGCTCGAAGCTGTCGATACGGATCTCGACGATGGCGTCCCGTGGCTCCAGCGCAGCCATGGCCCGTGAGAAACGCTGCTCCATCTGAGCGTCGAACCCATCGAACCTCCTGCGGATCTTGTCGAGGAGGAACCGGGTAGAAGGAGATCTTGGTAGGGGGATTCATGGTGCTAGGGTTCTGAGAATCGACGGCTCTGGTACCAACTGTTAGCAACCCAACAAAGGTATTAGGGTACATGACCTCAGGGGAGAGGGAGGTCAGAGTAGAGAGATTGGAAGATAGCAACTGGGTACAAATGAAGAAGGTGAACAGTAATAGCAAAGGGAAAGGTAATCTGCTGGTATTTGATAATTTGTTTGATGATGCCCTCTAGCCTCAACCTGTCCCTTTTGTGTCCAACGTGTGACTGTGCGGCTTGTGTTGCCTTGGGCCCACCAGGTAGTGGTCCCTGACAGCAAAGCTAGGCCACACTAAACTATCAGCGGGTGGGAGCGGTAAGGAGGCAATCAGGGGCGGTGTGTGTGGGTAGCTACGTTAGTACCAACCCGGGTGGCTGCATGCAAGAGGTGGTCGGCTGTGACACCTTGTTTAGTTTGAATTAGTCCTATGGTGGCCCAAGTGTGTGTTGATGTGAGTTTGAGTAAGGGGACAAGGTTAGTCACATCTTGCCGATTGAGGTTGGGTTAGACCTATTGCATAAGGATTCTATAGTCTATACTATCAACTCTATGTTAGCCCTCGACAAAAGCGTTGTGAAATTGGTGGAAGTGTATTGTTCACTAAGAATATGTAGAGTATATCTAAGCTATTTGGACTCTAGGGCATCATGCTGACACTGCAAGCAACAACAAGCTACTTGATGAAATTTAGGTAGTGAGGCGGTCGATGGAGGAGAAAGGTGAGGCATGGCCTCCCACTTATAATAGTGAGATAAGTAGAGACAGAGGGGGTGAATTAGGCCTATAAGTGGGCCTACAACTAATGGTTGTAACCGAGTGTGCATCCATCTATCATATCCCTCGAATAAAAAAACACAATCATTCAGTCCTCTGACCAAACATGGTGATAGAACCATTCTTTCCTTTTGAAGGAACTGTGATGACTAAGAGGGGGTGAATTAGGCTTTCAAAAACTAAAATTAGGATCTAATTCTCCTTATCATAACCTATGCAAGATTTCTCCCTAAATGTGCACTAGAATTTTGCTAAGTGTGTTGCTATCACCGCCAAACAGTTTCGCACCCTAGGTTTCAAACCAATCACTAACTTAGCGAGCTAGACTAGAAAAGTAAAGCACATAACCAAGAATGCAATAGTGTGGAAGCTTAATTGAGAGAGAGAGATGCAAACTCCCATTGACGACGGTATTTTTCCTAAGCTACTGAGAAGCTCACGCTTCCCCCTAGTCCTCGTTTGGATCCCCTCACAAGGATGCCCAAGCAAGGGTCAAGCTCCCGGGTGGATAACTCTGTGGAGCCCGCAGGCCTTCCCAATACGCGAGCGGGTGTCTACTAGTCCTTCCGAGCCGCTCCCAGCATTCACAAAGCATCTACACTAATCATCGAGTAAAATCTTAAGAATTTTGGTGGCTAGTAGAGCAACTAGAGATGAGCCATAGCTAATACTATACTTGCTTGAGCTCCCAACTCCCTTCAAATGGACGGCCAAGGGGGTATCTATAGCCCCAGCAAAAGGAACTAGTTGTTGCAACTTAGGTGGCTAAAAACAGCATCACCGGCCATGGTGATCCCCACCAGAGGGATCTAGTTGGTTGCCTCGTGTACTTGCTGTTGAAGTAGCCGTTGCCAACCATTGCTGCTTGAAAGCTCTGATCATGCCATTGAAGAGATTTGATGTGTTGTTCTAGCCTCTGTTTCTTCTCTGGAATACACCCTAAGTTCCGGTGCTCCCACAGTGCCCCACACCAGAGAGTTCCGGTGCCTTGTAGCTTCCTCACCGCCTATGATGCAACCTCTATGTAGCTAAGCTCCAGTGTTACCAGAGAGTTTCGGTGCACTGTTCAACAACTGCCTTGGACTAGAGAGTTTCGGTGGCCGCTACAAATAAAGATTTCCAAACGGGCCGGTTGAAACGGACTGGCACGAGCCCGGTGCGAAAAAGCCCGGCCCTAGTCTGGCCCTAGCCCGCCACAGCCGTGCCCGTGCCTGGCCCGGCCTGGTACCGTGCCCATGCCTAGGCCGAGGAATCGGCCCATAGTGCCGGCCCGAGCATAGCCCGTTACAACGGGCGGCACGGCTCAGGCACGGCGGGGCGCCGGCAGGGCTGCGGTACATAAGCCACCCGCCGCGGCTGCCCCCCAGTCCCGCACCATCCAAACCCTAGCTCATTTCGCCTGCTCTCGACCTCTCGTCTCCCTCGCGCCGCTCTCGTCTCGCTCGTCGCTCTCGCCCGCTGTCGTCTCGCTCCTCGCTCTCGCGGTCTCGCCCGTTCGCCTGATCCTCACCTCGTTCCCCTGCTCCGCCGTGTCCATGGCGTTCTCCGGTGGGTAAGGGGTCAGATCTGGTGGGTTCCGTCCCCAATCTCCGCCGTGGCCGCCCCTCAGTCCCGCACCATCCAAACCCTAGCTCATTTCGCCTGCTCTCGTCTCCCTCATGCCGCTCTCGTCTCGCTCGTCGCTCTCCCCCGCTGTCGTCTCGCTCCTCGCTCTCGCCCGTTTGCCTGATCCTCGCCTCGTTCCCCTGCTCCGCCGTGTCCATGGCGTTCTCCGGTGGGTAAGGGGTCAGATCTGGTGGGTTCCGTCCTCAATCTCCCTGCTTTCCCTCTCTGCCCTCAATCTCCCTCTTCTCTCTCAGATCTAGTGGTTCCCGCCTTCAATCTCCATCTGTTCGCTTGTTCTTCATCCCTGAAAGTCGATTGGGACTCGTTCTTAGCATCCTCGACGCATCTCCGTCTTCTGTCCGTCGTTCTCATCGCCGGCCACCTCCACCTCCGGGGCTCCGGTCTCCGTTGAGGTACCGGGGGTGTGCATCCGGTCCATCTCATCGTCGTTTCTGGCGCTCCGGCTCAAGAGGTAAGGGTCCCTACCCTAACCCTAATCCCCTACCCTAACCCCCTACCCTAACCCTAATCCCCTACCCTAACCGTCTTTTTCTGTTGTTGATTGATGCAGCCGTCGAGGAACCAGAGACGGCAAAGATGGCCCGAGGCGTAGGCGACGCTGATGAAGGGGAGTTTGATCACTCCCAGAACGACGAGCTGCGGATGTGCGGGTTAGCCGGGGATGATGAGGAGGACGATGTCTGCGAGGACTGCGCCGAGCTATTTGGGCGGTCTGCTGCTGATCCCCTTCCCTGTGACCAAGATGCGGTCCCGATCCACGGGGAAGGGGCCGATCCCGAAGCCGACGGTGGCGACAGTGAGGTGGCAGGCTCCAATCGGCCTTCTACCTCTGCTGTCTGGGATGATTTTGAGAAGCACTTCAAGAAGGTGCCATGTAAGGCGAGACCCGTCAGGTATGCTGCCACTTGCAAACATTGCAAGAAACAGTACTCTGCTTATTCTGCTAATGGCACTGGACATCTTACTCGACATCTTAAGGTTTGTGTTAAGCGTCGTGAGAAATGTCGCATGTCTCAAACTCAAATTGGTTTTAATCCTGATGGTTCTGTTCGTCGCTGGGAGTACAATGCTGATGTAGCTCGTGTTGAGCTTGTTCGTATGCTTGCTAGGCTAGATTTACCTTTACTGATTGGTGAAACTGATGCCTTTAAAGATTACATTAAAACTGCTTATAACCCTGCCTTTGCACCTGTCTCTAAGCAAACTACTGCTAGAGATCTGTTTAAGCACTTCAATGGTAAACGTGAAAAATTAATGACTTGTTTGCAAGATAATGTTGTTTCATCTGTTGCTGTTACCTCTGATATTTGGTCTGGAAAGGCCAAAGAAGATTATCTGTCTGTTGTGGCTCATTTCATTAATGCTGATTGGCAATTAGAGAAAAGGGTGCTTGGTTTAAGGTTGATTGATGTCTCCCATAATGCTGAAAACATTGCTGAGCGTGTTAAAACTGTCCTTGCTGAGTATGGTATACTTAACAAGGTTTTTTCTGTGACTTTGGGTAATGCATCTGCCAATAAAAATGCAATGGATAAACTGAAACCTATACTTAAAGAGTATTTAGGTGCTGATCTGTTTTTGCATCAACGATGTGCTTGTCATATTATTAACCTGATTGTTAAGGAAGCATTGGCTGCTGTTAATCTTCTCATTGACAACTTTAGAACTGCAATATCTTTTTTGAACTCCTCTAATCAAAGAATTGCTGCATACAAGAGTTATTGCATTGCTAGCAGTGTTAGACCTAGGAAGTTCTCGCTTAATATGGATGTTAGGTGGAACTCCACCTACCTTATGCTGAAAACATTGTTACCTCACAGGAGTACTTTCAGTACTTTCATTAAGGCTAATTACCCTAGACCTGCAGGTAGTCCTTTCCTGTTGACTGATGATCACTGGGATATGGCAACTAAGATGTTGCAATTTCTTGAACTGTTTTATAACTCTACTGTTGCTTTATCTGGTGTGTACTATCCTACTTCTCCACTTATGATTCATCATATTGTTAAGATTGCTGTTCACCTGCATAAATATCAACATGATGGACATCTGAGATCAGTTGTGCAGTCTATGATTGACAAATATAATAAGTACTGGAAGAACATACCTGATCTTCATTCCATTGCATTCATACTGGATCCAAGAGCTAAGATTAAGGGCTTTACCAAAGTGCTTAGAAAGTTGAATTCTCTTTTTAATGTTGATTACACTAACAAGTTGCTGGACACCAGAGCTCTTCTTTTTAGAATGTACAACAGGTATGATGCAATGTATGGCTCTGTTAGGCTTAAAATGGCTGTTCCTGCATCCCTTTCTGGTAAAAAAAGAATAGCTTGGGCTGACATTTATGATGATGATGAGCTTGACATTGGAGCTGGCTGTTCTTCCCTCCCTCCTAATCTTGATCAGTCCAGGGGCGTTTCTGCCACTTCTTTGCTACAGGCAGCTTCTGCTTCTAATTCTAGTGAGCTTGCATCCTACCTGGACTCTGACACAGTCAGCCAGTTAGATGATCATTTTGACCTCATGCAATGGTGGCATGAGCACAAGCTTACTTATCCTGTGCTTTCTATTCTTGCAAAAGATATTTTTACTGTGCCTGTGTCAACCATTTCTTCAGAATCTACCTTTAGCACTACTGGCAGGATCATCGAGGAGCGTCGCCAGAGGCTGAACCCTGAGACTGTGGAGGCACTAACCTGCATCAAGGACTGGGAGAATGCTGAATCAAGACTGCAGCACATGGTGGAGGATAAGGAGCTGGAAGAGGCCTTTGAAGCACTTTATCTTGATGTTGATTAAGTTCCCCATTTATGTAATGGTTCTGTAATAGCTATTAAGACTTGGACATGCTGGAGGCTGGATGTAATAAACTTATGAACAATCTTAGGAGCTGGCTGTACTCTTTTCCTGTTTAGGGTTTCTCACAAGGGTGAGTTTTACCTAAACAGGTTTTTAATGAGGCAGCCATTGCACAGCTCCTACTTTAATTAGTTTTAGTTTCAAAACTTGCCTGTTTTCTTTGCTGTTCTTTGCTCTTTGCTGTTTTTTGCTGGCATTGTCTGATGTTTTTGATGAGTTAGAAGTTATCTCTGTGAACTTATGATTTGAATGAATGTTTTTGTAATTTCAGTGTCAGGGCCGGCACGGGGCACGCTGGACTGCCGTGCCGGCACGGTACGCCAGGCACGGTCCAGCAAGTTTAGTGCCGTGCCTGGGCCTGAACTCCGGCACGGTGGCACGGCACGGCATGGCACGCCTCATTAACCGTGCCTGTCGTGCCGTGCCTAGACGGGCCGTGCCCAGGCGGGCTAGGGCCGTGTAGTGCCGTGCCGGCACGTTTGGAAATCTTTAGCTACAAATAGCCACCAGTGAGCTTCGTTCTTTGCGTCTTCTCATCCAGGCTTCGTCTCGTACTCGATGCCTCGGACTTCATGTCTTCTAAAGTTTTCAACATAGCACATTGGTCTTCCTTTCGGTGTTGATCAGTTGATCTTCACATTGCCTTATACAAGTCCATCCTTGCATCCATCCTTGCATCCTTGTATACTAGCCAACATCATTAGTCTAAATAATCATATTTCTTAATCAACCACCAAAATCAGTAATGGCCCTAGCATATGTGTCATTTTCCTTACACCTTCAAAATAGAATTGAATCAAGCCATCCTACTTTATGAATTTATTCTCTAACCAAATGAACCCAAATATAGTAGCAGAAGACTTTTGTCTTAAACTAATAGAAAAATGCTAGGTGTCATTGCTCTTGTTTGCAAGATGAATAATTGTTTCTATAGTCGCAACTCTTTTTGTTAAATTGGAACATTACAAATTTTTAATAAATTGTTCCACGTAATAAAACCAAGATCCACTTCTAGGGTGTGGGTGGCGGCACTATTATCATCCTCTACCCTGATGAGGTATGTAACAATGTTCTATTATAAAATATAGGCGTTGAGCAGCTATGCAGTACCATCATCTGTCCTATATTATAGGCCATTTCAGTTTTTCTAGGTATATATCTTTTGCTATGCATTCGATGTGTCTAGATACATAATAAAATTTGTGTATCTAGATTTTCAGCTTTTCCAGGTACATATCTTTTGCTATGCATTCGATATGTCTAGATATATAGATACATAATAAAAATTATGTATTTAGAAAAAATGACCTATAAATTGAAATGCGTAAGTACCAGGCTGGGTTGCTCATATAGTGTCCAAACAGGCCAGGCACGATGGGTCGGCATGGGCCCGACCCGAAAAAGCACGGCGGCCACGAGCGCAAGACACGGAGACCTCGAGTGTGAGGCGCACCCATGGGCCGGCACGGGCACGTCGGACTAGGCACGGGCACATCGGACTATCGTGCCTAGCAGCACGGCACGGCCGACAGGTCGTAAGGCCATGCCTGGGCCGCTACCTCGGCACAGCGGCACTATCAGGCACGATAGCTTAGTGCTAAGCTGCCATGCCTCGCTGTACCGTGCAGCCTGGTTGGCCATGTATTGCTCATGTGCGAGGTGGTCGATGGTAGAGATTGTGGTTAGAGATAGATCATAGATGCATATGAAACACGAAGATGGGAAACGACGCATGACTTTTATTTCTCTCCCAACGTACACGAACGAAAAAAAAAGTGAGTAGCAAGAAACAAAGTTATTCAAAGATGGAACGACACATCCTAGCAAACAACTCCCAAAGGGTCTGCGCAGGCGTCGCGTGGTGGCGTTTGCACGTGGCATCGTTGCACCTGCAGAGCAACCCTAGCCTCTGCACGTCCTGTGCATGCACGATCCCCTCCTTGACGCACGGCCGGTCCTCGATGATGGTGACCTTGCACCGGACGGCGAAGCAGTCGTCCCTGAGGAACTTGGAGCGCTCCAGGCCCTCCACGCTGATGAATCGCTGACAGCCCCATGGTGTCTCTGTCTCTGGGGAAAAGGGGCGAATGGCCGAGACGCCGTACGACGGCGGCCGGCGCACCAGCGTGTCATGGTGATGCACCAGAGCGAGCTCGAAGTCGGCGTGGACGACGGTCCCAGGGGCGGCGTCACACAGCCAGAGAAACAGCGAGACGAAGCCGGCGTCCTCCTCTTTTTGGCCGTTGAGATAGAGACGGAGCCTCCAGGCGTGGCCGCCGACCTTGAACGAGGACTCTATGCAGCTGCCGTTCTTGCCGGCGTGCGTAGCCTTGAGCTGCGAGTAGCGCTCGACCTTGAGCATGTGGTGTCCGGTGCCGACCACCGTGTCGGCGGCGGTCGACACGGAGATCTCCGCCGCCTCAGCTGACGACGTGCGTAGGCCATCGCCATCGCGATCGGTACCAAAGGGCACGTAGCTCGACATCGCCACGGCCGGCCCCGATCAAATTGGTGAAAACGCGTAAAGAGTTCGATCTTAACAAACGACGGCGACGGTCGATCAATAGCACGAGACTTTGGTTAGGAAAGATTTATATGTTAGAAATTAAGGCAATTTTAGTACTAGTTTAACCCAGAAAAATATTATCAAAATGTTGAAGACATCAGACATGTGTACGTGTGATCTAAGTGTCAAGAACATATAGACGATACTAATTATCATGATTTTAATCGCTGAAAATAGGGGATGACCTATAACATACCCTGCGGAGAGCCAGTTGCTCTAGTCGACATGGCGCATGTTGGAGTAGTCGTCCCGCTCGATGCATTGCATATAGGTTGCAGTGTCGATCTCCCGCTGCCGCCACGAATGCTAGGAAGAAGATGAGGTTGTTGTACGATCGATCAATCGTGTAGTCGCTCCCAAAAACCTGATTGCCGGTCTTCACCCGAGCAGATAAACTCACGAACGGCGCCGGTTTCGGAGGCCTACTCTCCTTATTCCTGTGCACACAAGAACCGGGACAGGGATGGCAGATAGCAGCACAACATCAGTGTGATGGTGTTCTGGTTATGTGTTCTCTTCTCTCTCGCGTACAAGATAAAGAATGTCCCCTTTTATGCAGCGACAAAGGACGATGAAGTTGAAGGCTAGGCGCATGAAGAGTTAGTAGCCATCATGTCATTGTCTGTTACAAGTAACTTGTGAAACTGACAAATGAATTGTTCGTTACTAGTAACAGAAACCACTGTGACACATAATGGTCATCATGCACTTAACCTCTCATCAACCCTCATCAAACTGTAAGTTACACCACATGAAGGACCCAACTAATTATACCTAGCATTAACTTTGACCTTGGAATTTCATTTTATTTAATTGCTGGATAAAAATTGGACAAACTCAATTAAATCTAACAATCCCCATCAAATTCGAAGGCATAGAAAATGCTCTTAGTGCTGCAAATTGTTTGATATACCAGTTTTTCAGGGCAGACTGTTAAGTTAAATATCCACCTAGAACAAAGGTTACACTTCTTCACAACTGAACAATGGACTATGCTTTGAATTGTCAGTTTTGTGCGAAATAAGTTTCACCTAAGTTCTTTACTGATACAAGGCTGCCTAAAGCATCCCCTTTGGTTGGAGCATATAAGTCAAACTCCTGGGCCTTTTATGAGTATTTAGAGACTACCCACATCTCATAGACTGTGACTAGCAGTCGAACTCATATAGCTGTGTTCCTTTTAAGATGTCCTGTAGGCCGACATCTCTGCTTAAATAAGCTACTCGGATCACATTAAGGTATAAACCAACCTATCTTACATCATAGGAGAAACATGCATCTCAAACGATCTGGACCTTATTATAGGGGTCTCTCCATCACAGTCAACCACTAGCTTGTTTCGCAATCCTACTTCACGGAATCTCCGATCACATAGGACAGGTTACCACTATGGAATGACTTTGTGTGGGTCTCAAGCCCATCTTCCTCGATGCACCATCTATCACATTGCGTGACAGTCCCTTTGTAAACTGATCTGCCAGATTCTTAGATGTTTGGACATAGTCTAACGTTATTACTCCAGAGTTTCTCAGTTTTCTTACAGATTTTAACCGCCTCTTCACATGCCTTGTAGACTTCATGTTATCCCTAGAACTGTTCACTTTGATTATCACTGTCTGATTATCACAGTTCATGGAAATAGCCGGTATAGGTTTTTCAACCACCGGTAAATCCATAAGGAGTTCACGAAGCCACTCGGCCTCAACAGTGGTGGTATCTAATGCTGTGATTTCTGCTTCCATTGCTGACATCATTAAGACGGTCTGCTTGCAAGATTTTCGTTAAAAAACACCACCTCCAAGTGAGAACACATATCCACTTGTGGCATAAATCTCATTAGCATCAGATATCCAATTTGCATCACAGTAATCCTCTAGTACCCTTGGATACCCGGTATAGTGAGTGCCATAGATCACAATCCCTTTTAGATAGCACAATACCCTTTCAAGAGCACGCCAATAATTATCTCCTAGATTTGAAACAAACTGACTATGTTTGCTCACAGCAAACGAGATATCAGGCCTCGTTGCACTAGCTAAATACATAAGTGAGCCAATTATTTGAGAATATCTTAATTGATCCCGTGCTATTCTGTGATTTTTCCTTAATAGCACACTTGGGTCATAAGGAGTTGAAACATGTGTACAATCACTGTATCCAAAGTGACTCAACACCTTTCAACATAATGGGATTGCAAAAGCGTTACCCCACAATTTCCTTCTCTGAGCAGCTTTATGTTAAGAATAACATCAGTTTCTCCCAAATCTTTTATTTCAAAGTTACTCGATAAAAATCCTTTCACTTCCTCAATGACATTAATATTATTTCCAAAAATTAGTATATCATCAACATATAAGCACAAGATCACACCATCTGCTTCACCATACCGATAATAAACACATTTATCAGCTTCATTCGCAGCAAAGTTGACTGATGTCAAAGTTCTGTCAAACTTCTCGTGCCACTACTTAGGTGCTTGCTTTAGACCATACAAAGATTTCAATAATTTACATACTTTTCCCTATTTACCATTTGCTACAAATTCATCCGGCTGATCTATATTGATCGCTTCTTCAAGCTCTCCATTCAAGAAAGCCATCTTAAGATCCATCTGATGAACGAGAAGACCATGTGAGGCAGCCAAGGAAAGTAACACTCGTATAGTCATTAGACGGACAACTGGTGAATAAGTATTGAAATAATCTTCGCCTTCTTTTTGGGTATAACCCTTAGCCACAAGCCTCGTCTTGTACTTCTTAATAGTACCATCAGGCCTAAGCTTTTTCTTGAACACCCATTTACATCCCATAGGTTTGCACCCATAAGAACAATCAACAACCTCCCAAGTTCCATTAGGCATAATAGAGTCCATCTCAATCTGAACAACTTCCTTCCATAAGTCAGCGTCAAGAGATGAATATGCCTCTTCTATGGTCTTAGCAGTGTCATCCACGAGGTATATAATATAGTCTTCACCAAAGGACTTTGTAGTCCTCCGTCTCTTACTCTTTCAAGTCACTATATTATTATCCTCCTCATGATTTTCCACGTGGGTTTCAATATCAACATGTTCTATCGGTTCACGCAACTGTGGAAGTATTATAGAATTATGACTAGAAGTGCTAGGTGTATTTTTCATAGGAAATTCACTCTCAAAAAATCTAGCATCTCTAAATTCCATAATAGTACCAACATTCACATCAGGCACTCCAGAATTTATTATTAAAACTCTATAACCCACGTTGTGAATAGCATAACCGAGAAAGACACAATCAACGGTTTTAGGTCCAAGCTTTCGCTTCTTGTTAATTGGCACATTCACCTTTGCCAAACAACCCCATGTTCATAGGTAAGAGAGATTTAATCTCTTCTTCTCTCATTCCTCGAATGGTGTAATTTCTTTGTTCTTTGTGGGCACTTATCGGGGTTATAACCCCAGGGTGTCCCAAGGTACCGATTACTTAGTAGGCCGCGCGGCCCACAATACAGTAGCTAACGAAGGCCTGAACGATCGAGGCCCAGCAAAAGCCAAGCGGAGCGGGCCAGCCACCAAGGCCGGGGTCATCCCCGACATCTTCCACCCGCCTTAGTACATGACACTCGCAAGACGCACGACCTCTCCCCATCACGACCCTCGAAAGGGAAAGGGGAGGTCGAGCACAACTAGGTGCGCCTACTCTGACAAGAGCAAGCATGCCGCGCTGACCCCACAAGGACCAAGGGGACAACAATCACCTCGGTCCGGTCAGATACCATCCCTGTACCATGCTGCACCGATGAGACAACACCGCACCACGGTGGCAACGGGTACAACACCCACCGTCCAAATATAGACCGACTAGATGCTTCTATTATCCCACCCACTATGGAATGGGGATCCACGACAAGGGGCTCAACAAAAAGGACATCTAGACCGGCAGAGTGCCCTGACCCCAACAAACGGGATCATGGTCCTCAGGCCCGCAAAGCAACCGAGTGATCGATGACCTAGGGCAGCTCGACGCCCCTGAGAACTAGGAGACGATTATGAAGGCCACGGCGGACACCACATTGCACAAGACATCTGATGAACCACCATTGAGGCTACAATGCCGCCATGGCTGGCACAGTAGCACCACATCACATCCTACCACAACGTTGCCAGAAGACCATGACGATAGCCACGACTGAACGTGCACCAGAAGACGATGTAGCTTGCAAGCCAAGTTAGCTAGGCCCTCCCTTAGGCTCTCGACCCTTCGGTCGGGAGAACCTCCTCTTTGTGTAAGCCCTGGCCCCAAACTCTATATAAGGGCAGCCAGGGCACCCATCTCGGGGAACGGTTCACATCCACTACCATTACATTCACTCACCGTTGTAGTAGGGCTCCTGGAGCTTCTCTTCAGGCATCCCTTCACCTAGCATAGGTCCTTCCATCTCTTCCACCTTTCTTGCACTACCCATTGTAAGAACTTCAGAGCATTCAAGTGAGGAACACACACTCGATCATCTCTAAGACTGGACGTAGGGCTCTAGCCTAAACCAGCATAAATCCTCGTGTCTATTGGATGCTACCATCGTCTTCCTAGAGCAGTGTGGTAACCATATAAGTTTACTAGTCCGGTTTACAAAACACCGACAGTTGGCGTGCTAGGTAGGGGATAGTCGTGCACTCTCATTTGTTGAGAAGGAAGCGATGGCTCCTCGCACTGCCGGTGAACTTGCTGGTGGAATGGCCCACGGTGGCCACATCCATCGCAAAATCTATGAGTTCATCAGCATCAAAGGGCCAGCACCCGCGACCGCCCACGACTATGACCCAAACCACTACCATAGAGATCCGGGACATTGAAAGGTCCTAATATGGCTAGAGGGGGGGGTGAATAGCCTATTTAAAAATCTACAAATCAACTAGAGCAATTTGATTAGTATGACAAATAGCGAAATGCAAACTTGCTCTAGCTCTACAAGGGTTGCAAGCCACCTATCCAACAATTCTAGTTGCAATGATTACTAGGCACACAACTTGCAATGTTACTACTCACTAAGAGCTCTCAATCTTGCTACTCTAAAGAGCTCCACTAGATGAACTTAAAATAACAAAGTAAACTCTCAATTCTAATTACACTAAAGAGTATGCCACAACTAGTTTGCAAGAATATAAATGAGTGAGTAGGGTGATTATACCACCGTGTAGAGGAGTGAACTGATCACAAGATGAATACTAAATCAATCACTAGGAGAATACCAAAGGACAAGAGACAACCAATTTTTCTCTCGAGGTTCACGTGCTTACCGGCATGCTAGTCCCCGTTGTGTCGGCCAACACTTGGTGGTACAGCGGCTAAGAGGTGTTGCACGAACCTCGTCCACACAATTGGACACCGCAAGAACCTACCCACAAGTGAGATAACTCAATGACACGAGCAATCCACTAGAGTTACCTTTCGGCTCTCCACCGGGGAAGGCATAAGACCCCTCACAATCACCATGATCGGAGCCGGAGACAATCACCAACCTCCGCTCAACGATCCTCGCTGCTCCAAGCCATCTAGGTGGCGGCAACCACCAAGAGTAACAAGTGAATCCCGTAGTGAAACACGAATGCCAAGTGCCACTAGATGCAATCACTCAAGCAATGCGCTTGGATTCTCTCCCAATCTCACAATGATGATGAAACAATGATGGAGATGAGTGGGAGGGCTTTGGCTAAGCTCACAAGGTTGCTATGTCAATGTAAATGGCCAAGAGAGTGAGCTTGAGCCAGCCATGGGGCTTAAATAGAAGCCCCCATGAAATAGAGCCGTTGTACCCCTTCACTGGGCACAACACGGGGTGACCGGACACTCCGGTCAGTTTGACCGGACGTAGGACCCCAGCGTCTGGTCGCCCAATGCTTGCCACGTGTCATCGGCTTCAAACGCTGATCGCCTGATCTAAACGGTCAAGTGATGATCGGATGCGTCAGTTAGAAAGTGACTGGACGTAGGACCCCAGCGTCTGGTCATTTCCAGAAAGGTTCCAAATGCAAAATTTCACAACCGGACGCGTCCGGTCATGCTCGACCGGACTCACCCAACGTCCGGTCACTCAACATTTCCTCTGTGCGCCTCATGTCAGCGTACATCAGCACTGACCGAATGCATCCTGTCAGCGTCTGGTCACTCTTCGTGCCAGCATCCGGTCACAAGACCGAGATGCGTGCTCACAGCTGCTACTGACCAGGCTCAGGACCTAGCATCCGGTCACTGCGCCACCAGCGTCCAGTCACTCTATGAACCCCTGTCTTTTCTGTATAGGGTGCCGGTGGCACCGTCGGACTATCCACACTCTACGGACGGACACTCCACCAGTGAAGTTTCTAACCCTTGCTCAAATGTGCCAACCACCAAGTGTATCACCTTGTGCACATGTGTTAGCATATTTTCACAAACATTTTCAAGGGTGTTAGCACTCCACTAGATCCTAAATGCATATGCAATGAGTTAGAGCATCTAGTGGCACTTTGATAACCGCATTTCAATATGAGTTTCACCCCTCTTAATAGTACGGCTATCTAACCTAAATGTGATCACACTCGCTAAGTGTCTTGATCACCAGAACAAAATGGCTCCTACTATTTATACCTTTGCCTTGAGCCTTTTGTTTTTCTCTTTCTTCTTTTCCAAATTCAAGCATTTGATCATCACCATGCCATCACCATCGTCATGATCTTCGCCATTGCTTCATCACTTGGAGTAGTGCTACCTATCTCATAATTACTTTGATAAACTAGGTTAGCACTTAGAGTTTCATCAATTAACCAAAACCAAACTAGAGCTTTCAATCTCTCCCTTTTTGGTAATTGATGACAACCCTTTCATAAAGATATAAGTTGAAATTTAATTAAATCCATGTTGCTTGCCCAAGCATATTTACCATGTGTAAAGGATATGGACAAGTTTCATGAATCTCAAATGGTAACAATTGCTCCCCCTACATATGTGCTAAGAGTTTGGATTATAGCTTGAACATATGCTTAGATAGGAAATATAGGAGACAATTTCTACCGTATGATGCTAAGGTATAAGAGATGGACCTTTGAAGCGTGATACTAATCGGAGTGCACCAATATACCATCCTTAGCACCATTAGTAACTATATATACACAAAAACTAGAATACCCCATGAGATCAACATTACAAGCAGGGGTCTAGTTTCCATAAAATGAACATAAGTCTAGTTACTTTAGCCTATGCATGCTAGTTTTTCATTTTACCATTCAAGCATATAACTAGCATACACCACACAAGCATGGATATTGAAATTTAGAACTTGTGCTATGCAAGCAAATATATGAAATGCACATCAAAATGCAACATACAAGTTTATGAGCTTGCTCCCCCTACTTGTGTGTATTTTTTATTTTTCCCTTTACAATTTTATTTCATTTGTTTGCTTTTCCCATCTTACTATCTTTGTGAATTTCTCTCCCCCTTTGTCAACAATTAGCACAAAAGGTGAGCTCAAATTATAGAAAGGTTGGGGTGAAACCATATGAAATGAGGATCATTTTCCCAATTTTGTTCAATCTAGATTACTTGCAAAAGATATTTAACTCGGTTTGATCCAAGGACAAGCTTCTTCACACCTCTAAATAAGGGTTATCTTGTACCATGTTGAGTTAAACACTTATAGCTTATTTTCTAGATCAAATACTAGGTTTACAAGCCCACAAACATGTCATATGTTACCACTAGATTATTTCAAACATACAAGCAATAGTGGTACCATACAAGCATCAAATTCATTTGATTTTAATGAATGAGCCTAGGACATGATAGGAATGACTAGATGCACTAAATAAGTCCTTAGCAATGGATGGATGACACGTCAATCAACTTTACCTTGCTTTGCTTGAAGGAGAGGCATGTCATATAATGGGTGGTGCATCAACACATATTTGAGAAATCAAGTATGTTCAATTCATTCCTTAGCTTCCAAAACCTCTTCTCATCAAGTGGCTTGGTGAATATATCGGCAAGTTGATCTTCGGTGCCCACACTCTCAATGCAAATGTCCCCTTTTTATTAGTGATCTCTTATGAAATGATGGCAGACATCAATATGCTTTGTTCTTGAATGTTGAACCGGGTTGTTGGTGAGCTTTACGGCACTCTCATTGTCACATAGCAATGGCACTTGCTTGAATTTAATTCCAAAGTCACTCAAAGTAGCCTTCATCCAAAGTAATTGAGCACAACAACTACCGGCCGAAATATACTCCGCTTTGGCGGTTGAAAGTGCTATACTATTTTGCTTCTTTGATGACCAAGACACAAGTGATCTTCCCAATAGTTGACATGTGTCCGATGTGCTCTTTTTCTCAACTTTTCATCCCGCATAATCGGAGTCCAGCGGACACAAGGGGGTCCACCTAGCGGTGAGCCTCGTCAAGATAGGACACCAACTGGGCACTCCCTCGACCGACACCTAGCATGACATCGCACAGGGCTTGTCCAAAACTAGTTAGCACCGTTAGCTCCCTGACAGCCTCCGGAGCCACCCGCTCCATGGCCATCCTCGCCTCTAGATCCGAAAGCGCCTTCGCGCCCAAACCTAAAGCAAGTGGACAAACTGTAGTCAAGCACGACTGTTGAGCCTAGACCTAAGAGGAACCTTGCAGCGCAAGTGGAGCGAAGGCCTTGACATTCAGCTTTGAGGCGCTGATGACCCTACTCGGCCTCGTCTCGGGCAGCGTCCGCCATGGTGTGTTCCACCTCCTAAACGGCCATTGCCGCCTTGAGGTCTGCCACCTGGGCCGTCAGCAAACCTATCTAAGATCGATCTCGTGCCGCCTGTTCCGCAAGCCACTCCTAGGACAAGTCAACCCCTCTAATGCATTGACCAAGCTCTCATGGAGCCCCACTTGTGTCCTCTCAGAGGCCTCCAATTCCTCTCATAGGTGTTGCACTTCCGCCTCTGGTTTGATTAGGTGATCACTATCCGTAGCACCCTTTGACTGCACCTGGAAAGCCAAACGCAAAAATTGGGACTTCTTTGCTGAAGCCCTCATCAATCCTGCAAAAGAAGAAAGAAATAACCACATTGTTCAGTCAAACAAGCACCCCGCATAGCGAGCCCAACAGATGAACCAAAGTAGTAAGGCTGCACCTGTTTGCGGTGTACAACTTCCTCAGCCATCAACTGTTGGGCCTTCGCGCCCAACCCAATGACCATGGTAGCCATGTTAGCCAGCTCTGATAGAGTCACAAGGAACCCCACACGGCTCTACAAGGCACCGCCCCATGTGGCCTGCTCGGCCATGTCGTTCACCTCAAATGGAGCCTCGCAAGAACCCGCAAGGTGCGGCTAGACGAAAGGATCGTCGCCAAGACTGACCTCCTCACCATGAGGAGTCAAAATAGACCCACCAGCTTGGGTGACTGTCATCCCCATGAATGAGGGATCGACAGTAGGCAGTGAGCCCGCCCCCTCCTCCGAGACGACAATCACTCTAATCTCATCGACACCCGGTGCCTTCCCCTCAACCAAGCCAGCCAGCGCTCCGATGTTGGAGCAACCCTCATCATCGGCCGACAGACGCAAGGTCACAAGGGGAAGGTGCCAAGCCACGGTGACTTCGGCCTCGCTGCAGTTCGACGAAGGGCCCAGGCGAATAGGTAGGTTCACAAAGCCCAATGGCTTGGCAATGGCGAACCCGGGAAGAACCTCCCTACAGTAAAAATTCCTTGAAGGCACAAGAAAAAAGACAATATAGGCCCTACTGCTAAAAGAAAAAGGTAGGTGGGTAACATACCTCTTGGAACAAACCACGAGACTCGTCACACCCCTCCCTAGGAGCAGAACCGCAATCAGAGTCACGACACCTGGCATCACGGGACCCAAGGCCGACAAGGCACCACCTGCCGTGACCGTGGCATTGGCCTCTGACTGCCCGCCAGCTCTGGCCCCATGATTGGACGACTACAAATCAACCAAAGATGAGCCAGACAAGAGCGAGGACGAAAGGCCCCGGTTACCACTACCGGCAACACAAGAGCGCTTCCAAACAATCCCATCCTCACTCATAGCATGTGTCACACAACCACCACTGCTCGACCTAGTCCAGTCTCCAAATCTCCAAGACTCGACAAGGACATGCTGAAGAACCCTAGACTCCACATCCATGTCACTCTCTGAACCCTTGCGACCGTCAACACCACCTTTGCCTAGCAACAGAGCCTGTGCCTTTGATGCTCTGACCTCTCCGGTGATTCCCCAACCTGAGGCCACCTCTGATCACCAGTAATCGCCCCCTCGTCTAGAGCAGTGCCATCGGCGCCCTCTAGGCAAGGGATGTGGAAATGAGAGTGGAATGATGGAACAGGCTGTCAGAAGCAAGCCACCTCACTAATCACCTGGCAAGCTAAGAACAAGGAGAAAAACATGACGAAGGGCGACTCACCAGGTTAGGACGATGGCTAACCAAAAACACCACGAAGGCGCACTCAGTTGAGACCATGACCCCTGTGCCGACCAGCCCCACCATCCGCTCTATAATCACATGATCTTCAAGCTCTTCCATGGCATCGTGAGTCGGGTCTTTGGCTCCGACGTAATCACACAGCAGATGAGCCCGTCGCTTCAATGGGAGAACACAACACTCGACCAAGACCCGAAGGACCATAACGCCATCCAGACTGGTCGACACCTGATCCTTGAGGATCTCTATCACCTCCGCCTAGTGCCTCCAATTGCATATCGACCCTAGGAGGCCGACCTCACTGGGGGAGCGACCGAGAAGGGGAGCAAGGTGGCGGAGGCATCATCACGGATGTAGAACCAATTCCTGTGCTAGCTAGAATTCAAACTCCTCAACGACAAGCATGGGTAGAAATGGGACACCCCAGAGCGCATCTAGATGTTTATTCCACCGACAAGGGCCAACACTCTGCTGGTAGACCCCAACACCTGCCGGCTCTTGACCTCGAAGAGCCACCAAAATAGGTCTTTCTTGGGTTCTATCCCAAGGAAGGCCTCACAAATGACCTTGAACCCTGCCAGCTGCAGCACGCCATTGGGGGGAAGGTGATGCATTTGGACACCATCCTCTAGAAGGAACCCCTGGAGGAAATCTGACGATGGGATCCCAAACCCGTGCTCATGGAAGTCGGTGAAAGACACCATTTCCCCTAGCTGTAGGTTGGGGAACACCTCACCGGCGGTGGCCCTCCATCCAACGACTTCCTTCAATGGGAGAAGACCGTCCTCGACGAGCCACAACAACCGCACCTCCGTCACCATCGAAGGTACCCACTCACTCATCCTTAACACAAGCAGGGTGGAGGCAAAAGCAGCGGTGAAGGGGGACGGCACCGGGCGAACACTCATGGCGGTGCACCTACCAGGTAAATCCTTCAAGTTCGATTCCCTTCCACTCCTCTCCCTATTGCAATGCGCAATAGTGAAAGGCAAAAATAAGGTAAGAGAACATGAGCTGGAGGGGTCATATATGTGGTGGTGATCGGGGATGCGAACCGCTCCCTTGCAGGGTCCATCCTGGGACAAGCCCCATGGTCCATCGATGAGCGAGCCACCACACCACAGCAATCGAGAGGCGCAGCACATCATGTATTCACATGCGAACGAGCGCCATTAAGTCACATCATGACCAAGGAGGCAACGAGCCCCTCAAGTCCACGCGCAGAGCGATTTGTCGTGACCATGACCCCACATCATGCTTAGGAAACCCATCCTTGGGCCAACCCTTAGATGGGTTCAAGGCCACAAAAGAGATAGGGACAGGATGAGACGGGCCCCTATGGCTCTAATCAGTGGTGCGGAACCTCGCAACCATCTCCTCCTGTGTTCGAGTCGTCCGCTTCAAAGACTCCCGGGTTGACACCTCCTAGGGGGAGGCATCTTGCCCTCTAGCTGCTACAGAGGTGGTTGGAGACCGACGGGATTGATGGCCGATGATTTATGGGGCATCTCGCATGAGCCACAGCCAAACTCCACGATGATTAGGGAGGATATCAGGTCCCACTCGAATTACCCACTGACCTCGATGAGGCGCACTACTCCGACTATGTGGTTACAGTGGACAAGCCTCTTCCCGCATGGGGCGAAACTGAAGTCACTTGCGATCAGGCACCATGACCCCTCGAGAGTCAAGAAGGACATCGGAGTAAAAAGGAGCAGAGCCCATGTGACCCTATTGAAAACTGTGGTCTAAACTACTACCATCTCCCCCCCCGCCTCTTGGGTCACTGAAACGCCAATGTCTTAGAATCTCGTGAATTAGTGGAGGCTAGAGCCCCATTACGGAGATCATTCAGACCAACAGCAAAAAAGGCTAACAAAGGCGCTTTCGTAAGGAAGGCACCCATGTTTATGTGAATCGCTCCCTGATTGTGCCCGACAAGAGATGCTATAAAACCCACGTGGTAATCCTTGGCTAACGAGGGCATCTCAGCCCGTGCCATTATTAGGACAGGCGACCACTCAACCACCACCGAGAGACCTCGGAGTGGCAAGTATACTCAATGAAAGGGTCTCTCTTATCAAACTTCAGAAAGGGGCATGACCAAGCCATGCACCGAAATACAAATCTAGGAATCACCGCACTGGTGACATCTCCAGTAAGCCCTAGGAAGCCTTGCTACTACCATGGAAGAGAAGACGCCACACCAATCTTCCCGTAGCAACATGGCTCCTAGGGCGCGGGAGCACAGGGGCAAGCCTAGAGGCCGCACCAGCTCAAGGATGCCTAAGCCAGCACCCATGGGCATTCACAAGTGCCAGTGGGGCTTAGGTAGAGACCTTCCAAATTAGGACAATCCCGTCTCACTGGAGATTGGATTGCCTGATCCCCATACAGCGTGTGCTCCACGGGCACGTCCCCATCCGCTCGCAAGTTCCCTTCAAGCACCAAACAACAGAAGGAACACCGCCAGCTTCTGGGCACAATAGGATCTAGCGGGTTGGGAACCCCGCAGCTCGCCCCTAATCTTTCCACCATTTTCTTGCTCCCTCAATAGGAGAATAGGGAGCCGCTCATCGTCACCACCCGTGAGCAACTCAAACAACGGAAAAAGCTTTCACTTATAGGTCCGAAGGTGGACTGAGCATCCTAGAACACCCTCACCATGTGGCAAGCCATGGAAGGTCCTAGCCAATATTAGGTACCCACATAAGGTTAGGAAAATCGAGACCCTCGCGAAAGCAGCACCGGTATAGTGTCGATGAGACCGGTCGATCCCGCCTAGGTCATGGGAGTGTACCCCGTTGTTAGGATGGCTTGACAAAGTGGGATAGGGCACAACGTCCACCAGCCACATTGAATGTGTCAGCCCACAAGAGGTCAAGCAACAAAGCTCAGAAAGGACGCGACTACGAACCCATGCTCTGGCACACACACGCATCAACGCTTTCACGATCACTTCGTGGTCGCAAAAATGCTCAGGGGGCTACTATCAGGGTTATGACCCCAGGGTGTCCCAAGGCACAGATTAGTTAGTAGGCCACACGGCCCACAATACAGTAGCTAACGAAGGCCTGAATGACCAAGGCCCAGCGAAAGCCGAGCGGAGCGGGCCATCCGCCAAGGCCAGGGTCATCCCTGACATATTCTACCCTCCTTAGTACACGACACTCGCAAGATGCATGACCTCTCCCCATCACAACCCCCAGAAAGGATAGGGGGAGGTCGAGCGTCGCTAGGCGCACTTGCTCTAACAAGAGCAAGCATGCCATACTGACCCTGCAAGGACCGAGGAAACAAAAGTCAACTCGGCCCGGTCAGACACCATCCCTGTGCCATGTCGCACCGATGAGACAACACCACACCACGGTGGCAACGGGTACAACACCCATCGTCCAAATACGAACCAACTAGATGCTTGTATGAACCCACACACTACAGGATGGGGATCCACGACAAGGGGCTCAACGTAATGGCCGTCTAGACCGGTAGAGTGCCCCGACCCAAACGAACAGGGTCGTAGGAACCAGGAGAGGATGACGAAGGCCACAACAGACACCACATTGCATAGGACGACTGACGAACCACCATCGAGGCTATAGTAGCGCCACGTCACATCCTGTCACAACATGGCTAGAAGACCATGACGATAGCCATGACCGAACGTGCACCAGAAGATGGCGTAGCTTGCAAGCCAAGTTAGCTAGGCCCTCCCTCAGGCTCTCGAACCTTTAGTTGGGAGAACCTCCTCTTTGTATAAGCCCTGGCCCCAAACTCTATATAAGGGCAGCCAGGGCACCCATCTCGGGGAACAGTTCACATCCACTACCATTCCATTCATTCACCATTATAATAGGGCTTCTGGAGCTTCTCTTCGGGAAGCCCTTCGCCCAGCATAGGTCCTTCCATCTCTTCCACCTTTCTTGCACCCCCATTGTAAGAACTTCAGAGCATTCAAGCGAGGGACATGCACTCGATCATATCTAAGGCTGGACATAGGGCTCTAGTATGAACTAGTATAAATCCTCATGTCTATTGGATGCTACCATCGTCTTTTTAGAGTAGTGCGGCAATCGTATAAGTTTACTAGTCCAGTTTACAAAAGACCGACAGCACCCTATTTAGGACATGACATGCTTTCAAAATTGCCTCACCCCACCATTCCTTAGATAGTTCCATAGTCTCTAATATGGCGTTAACCAACTCAATTAGAGTACGGTTCTTTCTCTTGGCAATCCCATTAGATTATGGTGAGTACGGAGGTGTCCTCTCATGAATAATACCATGCTCCACGTAAAACTCAGAAAACTCATTTGAGAAATATTCTCCCCCGCGATTAGACCGCAACCGTTTAATTTTCTTCTCAAGTTAGTTTTCTATCTCAGCTTTATAGATCTTAAAATAATTCAATGCTTCATCCTTTGATTTTAACAGATACACATAGCAAAATCTACTACAATCATCTATAAACATCATGAACCACCTTTGGTCAACTCGCCATTCATTTCACACAAATCGGAATGGATTAGTTCTAATGGTGCCAAGTCTCTCACCTCAGCATCCTTGTGAGGCTTGCGAGGTTGCTTCGATTGCACGTATACATGGCATTTAGAACCTTTGACCAAATTAAATTTCAGGATTAAATTCAAACCAGCTAAGCGAGTCATGCA
This sequence comes from Miscanthus floridulus, assembly GCF_019320115.1. Lineage (NCBI taxonomy): Eukaryota > Viridiplantae > Streptophyta > Magnoliopsida > Poales > Poaceae > Miscanthus > Miscanthus floridulus. Next base: position 6,362,768 of record NC_089583.1, on the reverse strand, counting down.
ACCAAAATTTATATGACAAGGACATGAATGCCAAATATTAGATTCAACATCACAGCTCACATCATTCATGGACTTAACACATGCATCAGTTAAGGACAAGTGGAATAAGCCTCTGCTCTCATAGCCTTTACCCACAAAGGTTCCATACTTAGAAAGTATGCACTTATTAGATTCAAACACAAATTTATAGCCATCTCGACACAGCAACGAACCACTAATTAAATTCTTCCTTATTGAAGGGACATGCTACACATTCTTCAGTTGTACAGTCTTTCTCGAAGTAAGCTTTAAATCGACCGTACCAACACCACGAACAGCCACACGTGCTCTATTCCCCATCAACAAGGAGGAACTTCTCCTGACCTGATAAGAAGAAAATAAAGAAATATCAGCACACACATGGATATTAACTCCTGTGTCAACCCACCAATCAGGTGAACAATAAACTGAAAGAACTGTAGGTAATAAATTACAATACCCCGATGTTCCTAAATAAGCCTCAATCATGTTTGCAGATTTTTTTTGGCTTCCACTTGCTCTCCTCGCAGTTCCTAGCATAATGCCCGGGCTTGCCACAAGTGAAGCAATTTTTCTTTTCCTTGTTCTTCTTCTTCTTAAAAGGTGTAGAGGTCTTTTGTTTGAGCTCTTGCTTGAATTTTTTCTTATGGGAATTTTGATGATTTTTCTGCACCACATGGGCACTAGGACTTCCCTCAACAATTTTCTTGCCACGGACATCCTTAGCTCTCGCTTTCTCTTAAACATCTAAAGTGCCAATGAGGTCGGCAATGCTAAACTCTTGTCTATTATGTTTTAGAGAAGTAGCAAAGTCTGTCTAAGCATGTGGCAGCTTAGCAATAATGCAGCCTACCACAAACTTATCCGGCAGCACCGTACCAAAATTCTCGAGTTCTTTTGCCAGTGTTTGTATCTCATAAGCTTGTTCAACCATAGAATGGTCGTCAACCATCCTATAGTCATGAAACTGCTCCATGACATACAACTCACTACCAGCATCAGACACTCCATATTTGGCCTCAAGTGCATCCCACATCTTTTTACCAGTTTGTAGAGTCAAGTATGCATCTACTATGGAGTCTCCTAGCACGCTGATTATTGCCCCCTTGAACGTAGTATCAACGTCTTGGAACGCACGCTTCTCCTCAAGAGTATGCTATCCAACTGATCTAGGTTCGGCAGCGAAGTAGCAGTGCATAGCAGTTAACCATAAAATGCATCTCTGACGCCACCTCTTGTAATATGTGCCCTAAAAACATTTGGTTTCAGCATACTCGCAAAGTCGACTACCAAAAAATGCCTATCAGGTTTTTGGATTGTTAGAAATTTAGGTAATTTCAGTACCAGTTTAACCCAGAAAAATATTATCACAATGTTGGTGATATCAGACATGTGCACGTGTGATTTAAGTATTAAGAACATGTAGACGATACTAATTATCATGATTTTAATCGCTGAAAATATGGGATAAACTACAGCATACCCCGCGGCACCAGAGCCGGTTGCGCTAGTCGACATAGCGCATGTTGGAGTAGTCGTCTCGCTCGATGCAGTGCAGAGAGGTTGCAGTGCCGATCTCCCGCTGCCGCCACGAACGCCGGGAAAAAGATGAGGTTGTTGTACGATCGAGCAGTCACGTAGTCGCTCCTCAAAAACCTGATTGCCGGTCTTCACCCGAGTAGATGAACTCACGTATGGCGCCGGTTTCAGAGGCCGGCTCTCCCTATTCCTGTGCGCACAGGAACCGGGATGAGGATGGCAGATAGTAGCACAACAACAGCGTGATGGTGTTCTGGCTATGTGTTCTGTTCTCTCTCACATACAAGATAAAGAATGTCCCCTTTTATGCGCATGAAGAGTTAGTTGTCTATTATAAGTAACTTGTGAAACCGACAAATGAATTGTTCGTTACTAGTAACGGAAACCACTATGACACCATGAACCACTAAATCATGATCCACCAACACATAATGGTCATCATGCACTTAACCTCTCATCAACCCTCATCAAACTGTAAGTTACACCACATGAAGGACTCAACAAATTATACCTAGCATTAACTTTGACCTTGGAATTTCATTTTATTTAATTGCTGAATAAAAATTGGACAAACCCAATTAAATCCAACATTATATATATATAGGCAAATATGCCAACTCGATCTTACTCCAGGTGGAATCGGAAATGACGTACGTATAAGGATTAATTTGTCGGTGATGAAAATCAGAAACGATCAACCTAGGGTTTTTTTTTTTGGTAAGTGATGACTTGTAACAGGAGGCATTGGCTCGCCGTACTGGTTCTGTTTCCATGGGCCAACTTGGCCCATCCACCAGATCCACCCCTGCAAAACATGTTCTTTTTTTTCTAACAAAACATGTTCTAATGGTGATCAGCTAGTCAGCAGTAGTGTTTTTTTACACCTATGGTGATGTTTGTTCTAAAATATAGATAGATGATCTCATGATCTTCTGTTTTAATAAAGAAAAAAAAAAGCTGCTCCTTATATGCAACACAACAACCTTAGTTTCTCTCTGTAAATCAACCTAGGGATCTTTGTTTCTCTCAGAAAATAACATATCCATGCGTAGCACTCCGACGTATTCGAAACATAAAACAATAACCTTTGGCCTAGCTTTCATGAAGAAAAGCATTGCTTATCACAAGTATATATATATAAATTGTAATGTGTGAAACTTTTGATGCCTAATTATCTGTGTTTGTTGTAAAACATATATGATATCATTATCTTTTTTCAAAGAAAAATAATGCTGAAGCTTGTTAAACAAAATAATAATAATTTCATGGCAAAAGTCTTTTCTGGAAACAAGGTAAAGACAAGCAGGCACATATTAGCACATCCAAGAGGCTACCTATCTGGTTTGAGGATAACATTGGATAAGAGATAGCTATCCACAAATTATGAGATAGGATTATCCATACTATCTTAGGGCTAATTTGGAAACTCAAATCCCCTTGGATCTCTGACTTTTTTCAGGATGGGAAATCCATTGGAAAATAATTTGAATAACAATTTAGGGCTAATTTGGCAGCAATGGGGAGGCACACCCACGAAAAAAATCAGAAAAACAGTGATTATGTTCAATTTTTCACCGTATATGCACCCATACGGTAAAAATCTATGCACCCACAAAGGTAGCGCACCCCCTTGATTTTGTTCTAGCTCTGCCACTGGATACTTCCGCTACCCTTGCTATGTTACAGGAAGAAGTTGCTGGGAATTCTTCTTCCCGCGCGGGTGGTTTTGGTGATTGGTCTTCTTCGGCTCGTTTTCCGGTGCAGCCTCGGCAACCCTTGCCATTGCCGCCTCCACCGCGCCAAGACAAGACTCAGCCGACCGCCACATCGCCTGATCCGGCTGTTGCTGCTAATGCAGAAGGCCAGTTGTCCGTGCTCAAGTCGTATTGTCGTGCACTGAGACTATGCTTCAAGTGCGGCGCCAAATGGTCTAAGGACCACAAGTGCTCTCCCGAGGTGCTGCTCGCCGTTGAGGGCATTTGGGATTCTCTGATCGATTCTGGTTTGGACTCTTCTTCTACAGCCTGTGAATCTCCTGATGCACAATTGTTATTGGCTATATCCAAGGCTGCTATTGGGTCTGCTGTTGTTGGACGGGCTATCTGTTTCAGTGGGTCTGTTCAGTCTCATACAGTGTCAGTCTTGATAGACTCTGGCAGTTCTGCTTCTTTTATCAGTGATACTTTGGCAGCCAAGCTTGTGGGTGTTTCAGCTATTCCAGTGTCTAGCTCATGTTAGATTGATCTCTAACCTAACTAGACCCAATGGCCCAGTTGGGCCTTTGATTTGCGCCCTGATCGAGGGCGCCCAGCCCACCATGGCTGGAGGCCCCTGTCACCCTGCGCTATATAAAGAGGTGGGGGCTAGCGGCTCTAATCACGAGGTTGACCTGAGCCGACCTCCCCACCGACACTAAAACCCTAATCCGATCAAGAGGGGCGCAGCCAGTGATGGGAAGCCACCAGCCGCGTCGCTCCGATCCGCCGACGGCAACTACACCGACATCTTCCATGACCATCGCTGCCCGTGCGTAGATTGCATCGACGAACCTGATGGAGGCCACTGGATCTTCCACCCCTACGGTCTCAGGTTCGAACCCCTATCTCTCTATCTCTCTGTCTCCATCTCTCTGTCTAGATGTACTAGGGCTTGTTTGGATCAACTGGTTACCTAGAAGGTCCTCAGTTCTACCATAGATCGATCCTATAGTTTCAACAATGGTACCAGAGAAGGTTGTTACCCTAGGTGTGGATCTAGATCTTGGGGTAGAAAGAGAAAGATGTAGAACAATTCGAATTTTGATTCGGATGAAAGAAACTCTAACCCTAACCCTAGATCGGGTTCGGGAAAAGTGAAGAAAAGGAACATCCAAACCCAAGATCGGGTTTTGGGATAGAGATGAAAACATGGTTTCAACTGGAAACCGAACCTCAAACCCGTGAAGACATCACGGGAAAAAGAACATCACGGGAAAAAGAAAACAATGAAACCCCATCCCCAAACCCTAACCCTAATCCCCAAATCGGATGAAATCCGAGCACAAGAACCAAAGAAACGAAAGGGGAAGATGGGGAAGGGGGTGACTTACCTCGCTGCTGTGCAGCGTTGCTGTCACGCCGGCGCACGGGGAAAAGAAAGGGCCGGCCGGGGGCACTGCTCGTCGGGATCCGGCCACAGGGGCGCCGCGGCTAGGCCGCTCGACGGCGGCGCGCTCACCCACTGGGGAACGCGCACGCCGGCAAGGGGGCCAGCGACGGCGCCGGGGCTCGCTGCTCCACTGATTCGCCCGCTCGCTCGCTCGGTGCGTTGCTGCGCTGAGGAAAGTGAGAAGAGAGAGCAGAGTGAGGCGAAGAGAGAGAGAGGGCCAGGCCGAATGGCGCTAGGGTTTGCTCGGGGGCGCGCCGCATCTGCGTTTTATCCGAGCGAGATGCGCGCTCGGCCGTCGGATCAGGACGGATGGCCGAGATCGAATGGGCCATTCGCGGACCTAGGCGGGCGCGCATGACAGAATCACTTTGCCGGCCTAGGTCTAGGTTGCGGCCTGGGTGCGGCTGGGCGCCGCTCAGCTGTGTGGGCCGAGCCGGTTTTGCCAGTCTTGGGCCAAAATAGTAAAGGAGCCCGTTTTCGCATTTTTTTTCTTTTTCCAGAAAATTGAAAAATGGAAATTAACTCAAAAGAAAATAGAAAAAGTATTTTTTCCCTGTGGGTAAAATTCATCAAATTGAATAATTTTCCGCTGCGTATGTAAAGATGTTATTTTCATTATTAAATTCAAACCAATGGGAGAATTTAATTTTGAAAAATTGATATATTTTAATTGATTATAATATTGTTATTATTCTAACCAACGTTGATTAATGGCAATATTATGATGTTTTGTCTTGCATCAATTCTATTTTCTGCCCAACGGTGATATAGAATTAATGTAGAGAACAATTGTATGTTTTAATTTTGACCAACATTGAACTAAGGCATGCAATTGTTATTTTTATTATTTATGTTCTCACACTATTTGAATTATGTTTTCAGGCGAATACAACTTGATGAGTTGTATCAAAGAAATCCCCACTCTAAAAGGTGATAACTACATTGAGTGGAAGAAAAAGATCAACCTGGCTTTCATCCTCGCTGAGGTGGACTGGGTAGTCACCACACTGTGTCCCATAGAGCCTGTGGCACCGGTGTGGGAGACAAACGAGGCTGATGCCGCTTGGGCAACCAGAGAGAGGGATTTTGCATCCTAAAGAATGTCCTATGACCTTGAGCATAGGAAGTGGGTCACTGCCAACAAAAAGTGTTTGGCAGTGATAAAGAACATGATTGAGCCTGCTATTGTGGGCTCAATCTCAGAGTGTGACACCGTCACTGAGTATCTCGAAAGAATAAAAAGTCAGTTCACTGTCTCTTCAAAGACATATGCTACCTAGCTGATAAAGCAGCTGGTGACAGAGAGATACTTAGGTAATGGTGGTATAAGAGAGCACATACTGAGGATGAGCCATTTGGTATTCAAGGTAAAACCAATGGATCTGGCTCTCGAGGATGAGTTCCTTATCCATCTGGTTTTTGCTTCCTTGCCAAAAGAGTGACACTTTTGTTGTCAACTATAACATACAACTCGAGAAATGGGACATGGAGAGGCTCATGGCTATGTGTGTGCAAGAGGAGGAGAGAATGAAGGCTGCCAATGGCAGCACAATCAATTATCTAAAAGATAATAAGAAAAAGAATACTAATGCAAACTTCTCCTCAAAGTCAAAGGGAAAGGGTCACATGCTGCATCAGCCTCAGCAAAATAAGTTCATAGTGGATAAAGATCAATGTCTCCACTGTAAGAAGACGGGGCATTATAAGAAAGATTGTCCTGATTACCTAAAGATGATTATGACAAAGAAAGGTGAGAACATTATTACGTTCATAAATGAATCCCTGTATACACAGTATTCTAAATCTACTTGGTGGATTGACTCAGTTGCAACTGTTCATGTTGCTAATTCTTTACAGGGATTCCATTCGACGAGGACTACGCAAAGAAGCGAAAGACACGTTAAAGTCGCAAATGGAGTCCAAGCAGAAGTTGAAGCCATTGGCGATCTTTCTATAGAGCTAGCTGATGGTTTCAAACTCATACTTAGAGATGTTCTTTATGTTCCCTCCCTACAGAGGAATTTGATTAGTGTTTCATGTTTGGACAACGATGGTTATGATTGCCATTTTGGAAATGGCAAATGTAAGATAACATATAATGATGCATGTGTTGGTCATGCTATCTTACAAAATGAGCTTTATTTGTTATCACTACATGATGGTGTGAATGTTGTATGCGATAATGGGAATGTTGCGTGCGACAATGTGAATGTATCCTCGTCTGCGGATGTAAATAGAAAACGAAAGAGAGCTCACGATGCGTTGTCGAAATTATGGCACTGTCAGTTAGGCCATATTTCGAGGGGGATAATAGAAAGACTAGTTAAGAATGATATTTTTCCTCCATTAGAGCTCTCAGATTTAGAACAATGCAGAGATTGCATAAAAGGAAAGTATGTAAAGAAAATTAAGAAAGATGCCAAACGAAGCACAGGAATTCTACAGATTATTCACACAGACATCTGTGGTCCATTTCCTATAAAGAGTGTAGATGGTTATGATTCGTTCATAACATTCACAGATGATTACTCCTATTATGGCTATATTTATCCAATCAAAGAAAGAACAGAAGCATTGGATAAATTTAAGATATTTAAGGCAGAAGTTGAAAACCAACACAACTTAAAGATTAAGATTGTCACGTCCGATCGTGGAGGGGAGTACTACGGTCGGCATACCCCATATGGCCAAGTTCCAGGACCTTTTGCAAGGTTTTTACAGGAGAATGGCATAGTTGCCCTGTATTCAACATTGGGCGAATCTCAATAGAATGGAGTAGCTGAAAGACGCAACCGTACCCTGATGGATATGGTGCGTAGTATGATAAGCTACTCCACTTTACCTTTGAGTCTGTGGATGGAGGCGTTAAAAACCGCTATTCATATTCTCAATAGAGTACCAAGTAAGTCGGTGCCCAAAACACCGTACGAGTTGTGGACAGGAAGAGTACCCTCACTTAACCACTTGCGTGTGTGGGGGAGCCCTACTGAGGCTAAAGTATTTAACCTAAACATTGGGAAGCTAGATCCCAAAAGAGTGAGTTACCATTTCATTGGCTACCTAGAAAAGTCAAAAGGTTTTTGTTTCTACTGTCCAGATAGACATACAAAGTTTGTGGAAACGAGACACGTTATCTTCCTGGAGGATGAAATGATGAGGGGGTGCATGGTAGCTCGAGAAATTGACTTTGAAGAGAAGCGGGTGTATGCACCCACTCCGATGATTCATGAGCCATTTTTCTCACTACCTGCTGTCGCTACACTGATAGTGCAAGACACTGTGGTGCCAGCACCTGTTGTTATCCCGCCTGTGGCAACAATGAATAATGATGAGGAACCTGTTCCTCAGAATACTATAGAACCTATTGTCACAAATGAGGGGGAGCAACAACAGCCTCAAACAAAAAATGTGCCAAATGTGGAGGCCCCTAGAAAGTCTCAAAGAGTTAGAAAATCAGCTATTCCTGCTGATTATGAAGTGTACAACACTGAGGAATTTCAAATGGAGGATGATCCCACCTCATTTGAAGAAGCCATGAGAAGTGATCATTCATCAAAGTGGCTTGAGGCCATGGAAGATGAAATGAAATCAATGAATGCCAATAAAGTTTGGGATTTAGAGATAATTCCTAAAGGAGCCAAAACAGTAGGCTGTAAATGGGTCTACAAGACAAAGCTTGACTCTCAAGGGAATATAGAGAGATAAAAAGCCCGACTTATGGCAAAAGGCTTTACGCAAAGAGAAGGGATTGATTACAATGAGACATTTTCTTCAGTCTCATGTAAGGATTTCTTCAGAATCATAATGGCATTAGTGGCACATTACGATCTAGAATTATATCAGATGGATGTAAAGACGACATTTCTCTACGGAGACTTGGATGAAAATGTTTACATGGCACAACCGAAAGGTTTTGTTATGGAAGGAAAAGAACGAATGGGATGCCGCCTAAAGAAATCCATTTATGGATTGAAACAAGCTTCAAGACAGTGGTACTTGAAGTTTGATCAGACAATAAAGAATTTTGAGTTTAAAGAGAATTTTGAGGACAATTTTGTCTATACAAAGTTTAAGAATGAGAAGTTTATCTTCCTTGTCCTGTATGTGGATGATATCTTACTTGCTAGTAGTGATGTCAGTCTACTACTGGAGACAAAGAAGTTTTTGTCCTCAAAGTTTGATATGAAAGATCTTGGTGAAGCTTCGTTAGTTCTAGGGATCGAGATTCACCGAGATAGAAGTAAAGGGGTATTAGGACTGTCACAAAAGGCATACATTGAAAAGATCTTAAAGAAATTCAGTATGTACAAATGTAGTCCCTCACCTACTCCTATAGTCAAGGGCGACAGATATGGGGATTTTCAATGCCCGAGGAACCAATATGAGATCGATCAAATGAAAGTGGTTCCATATGCTTCAGCTATCGGAAGCTTGTAATACGCTCAAGTATGTACGCCCTCTGACTTGGCATTTGTTACCGGGTTACTTGGCAGATTCCAGAGCAATCCTAGAATAGAACACTGTAAATTGGTAAAGAAAGTCTTGCGTTATTTGCAAGGAACGAAAGGCCTCATGATGACGTATAGAAGATTTGATTCACTCCATATAGTGGGATATTCAGATTCTGATTATGCTGGAGATAATAGAAAATCTACATCTGGATATGTATTCACTCTCACAGGGGGAGCTATTTTATGGAAAAGCTCAAAGCAAACCGTCACTACATCGTCCACAATGTATGCCGAGTTTGTAGCGTCTTATGAGGCAACGGGGCAGGTGAACTGGCTAAAGAAGTTCATACCCGGTTTGAAAGTGGTTGACGACATCTATAGACCACTAAAGTTATACTGTGATAATATTCTAGCAGTACAGTATGCTCACAACAATAAGTCAAGTGGTGCTGCCAAACACAATGACATAAAGTATTATGTTGTGAAAGATAAAGTCCGGGATCAAGTCATAAGTCTTGAGCATATAAGTAAAGTAAAGATGCTCGCAGATCCGCTTACAAAAGGCTTACCACCCAACGTGTTCAGAGAACATGTAGCCGGCATGGGTTTAAGGGAAAGCCTATAATTCCTGGACAAAAGAAGGCCCAAAGATAAGTATCTATTTTAGAACAGAGTAGTGTGTTGTAGTTGTTAAATCTATCAGTAATGGACCGAACATAGTAGTGTGTTGTAGCTGTTAAATCTATCAGCAATGGACCGTGACGATGAGACATGCTCTATGCGCTAATCTGTAATGGGATGAACAAAAGTAAAGAATATGAAAGTGAAAGATGGAAAGAGATCAAGGAGGGGATTGTTAGATTGATCTCTAACCTAACTGGACCCAACGGGCCAGTTGGGCCTTTGATTTGTGCCCTGATCGGGGGCGCCCAGCCCACCATGGCTAGAGGGCCCTTGTCACCCTGCGCTTTATAAAGAGGTGGGGGCCGGCAGCTCTAATCACGAGGTTGACCTGAGCCGACCTCCCCACCGACACTAAAACCCTAATCCGATCAAGAGGGGCGCAACCAGTGACGGGAAGCCACCAGCCGCGCCGCTCCGATCCGCCGACGGCAACTACACCGACATCTTCCCCGACCATCGCTGCCCGTGCGCAGATTGCATCGACGAACCTGATGGAGGCCACTGGATCTTCCACCCCTACGGTCTCAGGTTCGAACCCCTATCTCTCTATCTCTCTGTCTGTCTAGATGTACTATGGCTTGTTTGGATCAACTGGTTACCTAGAAGGTCCTCGGTTCTACCCTAGATCGATCCTATAGTTTTAACAGCTCGGTCCGGGTTGCTGGTGGTGGCGTATTGCAAAGTTTCCAGCTCCTGGTTCAAGTGCCATGGACTATTGATCACTTCACATTTGTTACTGACTTTAGAGAGCTGGCTCTTACTTCGTATGACATTATTGTCGGGATGGACTGGCTTGAACTATTCAGCCCTATGCAGATTCATTGGCTTCAGAAGTGGATGATGATTCCTTACCAGGGTCAGTGGGCTTTACTCAAGGCATTAATTCTGTTCTGCCTGATAAGTTACTTCTTCAGGTCTGCCAGGTGTCTGAACCTGTGGTTGACAGCTCCACTTAGGTTTCTGCTGAGCAGTAGCATTCTGGCGCTTCTGATTTTCCTCCTGAGATTCAGGCCTTGTTGGATCGTTATCCTGCTGTGCTGGCGCCACCAACAGAACTGCCCCCATCCAGGTCATGTAATCACACCATCCCGCTGATACCAGGGGCCTAGCCGGTGTTTATTCGGCCCTACAGGTATCCTCCAGGTCTGAAAGACGAAATTGAGAAACAGGTCAATGACATGCTGTCCCAGGGTCTCATTAAGCCGAGTACCAGTCCGTTTTCTTCTCCGGTTCTATTGGTTAAGAAGAAAGATGGTTCGTATCGGTTCTGTGTGTGGATTTTCGTCAGCTCAATGCCATTACTGCAAAATCTAAATTCCCTGTGCCAGTTTTTGATGAGCTCATGGATGAGTTGGGGTCAGCCAGCTGGTTCTCCACATTGGATTTGCGTGCTGGTTTCCACCAAATTCTTTTGCAGCCTGGCGAAGAACCAAAAACAGCGTTCCAGACGCATTGTGGACAGTATGAGTTTAATGTTATGGCATTTGGGTTAACTGGAGCACCTGAAACATTCCAGGGAGCCATGAACTCCACCTTGGCTCCTGGACTCCACCGCTTTGTTCTGGTCTTTTTCGATGATATACTGGTGTATAGTCACTCTTATGAAGAACATCTCCATCACCTTGATCTAGTGTTTCAGTGGTTAGCTAAAGACCAATGGCGGGTAAAGCTGTCCAAATGTAAGTTTGCTCAGCGGGAGGTATCTTATTTGGGCCATGTGTTGTCTGAGCGTGGGTTGTCCACTGACCCGGCTAAAATTCAGGCTATTTCTTCTTGGCCTGTGCCTTCCAATGTCAAAGCACTGAGAGGATTTCTTGGGTTGAAGTTTATTCATCATTTCAGTCTAATTGCTAAACCTCTGACTGATTTGTTACGTAAAGATACTCTGTTCATATGGACATCTCTGCAAGAGTCAGCGTTCCAAGCACTAATGGCTGCACTCTGTTCTGCTCCAGTGCTCGGTTTGCCAGATTTTTCTAAGACCTTCATATCGAGACTGACGCTTCTGGAACTGGTGTTGGTGCCGTCTTGCTTCAGGAAGGTCACCCCTTGGCGTTCATCAGTAAAGCTTTGGGGCCACGGACTCTGGGTTTGTCTGCTTATGAGAAGGAGTATTTGGCAATCCTCATGGCAGTAGAACAGTGGCGCCATTATCTTCTGCAGTCAGAGTTCGTGATACATACTTATCAGCGTAGTCTGATTCATCTCAACGAGCAAAGGCTTCACACCCCTGGCAGCAGCGAGTTTTCATCAAATTGCTGGGCCTCCGCTACAGAGATGCTTATTGCAAGGGTGTGCATAATGGCGCGGCTGATGAACTTTCTCGCCGTGATCATTCTTGTGAACTAATGGCAGTGTCTTCTCCAGTACACTCTTGGTTGGAGGACTTGGTGTCATGGTATCCATCTGATCCCGAAGCCAAAGCATTGCTTTCCCAGTTGACAGTGGATAATACTTCCAGGCCTCCATTTCAGTTGAAACAGGGGATCATATATTATCAAGATCGTGTTTGGTTGGGTTCTAATACCACGGTTCAGTCTCGGGTCCTTTCAGCATTACATAACAGCCCGGTGGGTGGTCATTCTGGAGCCCCAGCGACCTATCAGAAGCCTCAACAGCTCTTCTATTGGCCAGGCATGCGCGCTGCTGTTCTTCAACATGTTAAGGCTTGCTCCATTTGTGCCCAAGCTAAGCCGGACCGCTCTGCTTATCCTGGGTTATTGCAACCCTTGCCTGTGCCTCGTGCTTCATGGGAAGTCATTTCTCTGGATTTCGTGGAAGGTTTGCCGCTTTCTGGTTCTGCCAATGCCATTCTTGTGGTGGTCGACAAATTTTCCAAGTTCGCCCATTTCATTCCGTTGAAGCACCCATTTTCTGCGGCATCAGTTGCTCGTTTATTTATGGACCACATCTTCATGCTCCATGGTATGCCCGTGGCCATCATCTCTGACCGAGACCGTGTGTTCACTAGTCGGCTCTGGCAGCTGTTGTTTCAGTTGGCTGGTACTGAACTCCGCATGAGCACATCATATCATCCGCAGACAGACAGGCAAACGGAGCGGGTGAATTATGCTCTCGAGACTTACCTCCACTGTTTCACTCAGGCTTGTCCTCGACGATGGAGTAGCTGGCTGTCACTCGCCGAGGCTTGTCCTTGTTGCATCGCTTGGTTCAGCAACATCTGCTGCGTGCCCAGGACTGTATGAAGAAGCAGGCTGACAAATTCCGCACTGAACGTCAGTTTTCAGTTGGTGATTTGGTATTCCTAAAGCTCCAACCTTATATTCAGTCTTCGCTGGCTCGTCACTCCAATCACAAGTTGGCTTTCAAGTTCTTCGGGCCATTCCGTGTTCCGGAACGCGTGGGCAAAGTGGCTTATCACCTGGAGCTTCCCTCGTCTGCGATGATACATCCGGTTTTCCATGTTTCTCAGCTGAAGCTCTCCGCCGGTGACTAGACTGTGAGCACAACTCTTCCTTCTGACCTTGTCGAGTTTCAGGTCCCAGTCCGTAGCTTGCAGCAGCGCTGGTCTTATGGTTCGCATCCGGTGGAACAAGCTTTGGTGGAGTGGTCTCATATGCCTGCCTCGCTCGCAACCTGGGAACCGCTGGAGTATCTCAAGCAGTAGTTTCCAAGGGCGCCGGCTTGGGATCAAGCCGCCTCTCAAGATCGGGGGAATGCCAGCAATGCTTCATCAAGTGACCAGCAGCAGTCCAGGGGAAGTGAAGCTGACAGGGTGACAGGGTCCCGGGTCACATAAAGAGAAAAATAAACGAAATTGTAGGGAGACCTCTCTTACGATGTGTGAGATTTGAACCCAAGACCTCTTTCCTCGCACGTAAACTCCTTACCAATTCAGCTGTACACCACATGTAACAGGGTCCTGGACACTCTCATTTTGAATTGACCTATGGGGTACCTTTGGTCCCGGGTGGGAGACCTTTAATCCAGGTTGGTGACACCAACCGGGACTAAAAGGTCACCCTTTAGTCCCGGTTGGTGTTACCAGCCGGGACTAAAGGTTGAAGGACCTTTAGTCCGGGCTGGTAACACCAACCGGGACTAAAGGTGGCCTGCTGCGAAAGCGTGCCAGGACAGGGGTCTTTAGTCCCTGTTGGTAGCTCCAACCGGGACTAATTCTTCCTTTACTCCCGGACGTAAAAAATATCGAGACTAAAGCCTAAAATCGAAGCGGATGAAAGGTCATTTCTCTACCAGTGTATCACACTCTTTCATATAGATGGACTAGTAAATAAAAGTGGAATTTCAGGTGATAAATAAGTGGAATTTCAGGTGATAAATAAATTTCACTGGATTACTCTAACGGGGCCACGGCAGATGGCATAGCAGAACTTGGCAAATCTCTCCAAGAATCGGCAGGCCTGTCGTGATGGCGCTTGCACAGGTCGTCGTCGCACTTGCAGAGCATCCCCAGCCTCGCCAGGTCGTGCGGCTGCACGGCCTTCTCCTTCACGGTCTGCTCCTGGACGACGGTGACCGTGCACCGGACGGCGAAGCAGTCGTCCTTGAGGAACGAGGATCGCTCCAGGTCTTCCACTCTGATGAACCGCGAGAAACCCCAACCGCAGCTGTTGTCCTTGCCGCCAAAGGCGCTGACGACCGAGCGTACGCCGTGCGACGTCTTGCTCGGCTTGCCCTGGTGATCGTACGTCGGCGGCGTGCCCTGGTGACGCGCCAAAGCAAACTCGTACTCGGCGTGGACGTCGGGTCCGGCGGCGTCGCTACAGAGGTACAGGAACAGCGAGACGAAGCCGGCGTCCTTCTTGCTGTTGCCGTTGAGGTAGCAACGGGGTGTGACCTCCGACCTTGAACGCAGAGGACTCTATGTAGCTGCCGCTCTTGGCGTGCGTCACCTTGAGCAGCGAGTAGCCCTCGACCTTGAGCATGTGGTGCCCCGTGCCGACCGCCGTGGCGGCGACGGTGGACGCCGAGACCTCCTCCGGAGACCACGTGGCGGCGCCCCCATCTAAGGGCACGTAGTATGCCTTCATTACTTTATGAGTTCTATAAACAACCGGCGGCGTACTCGACGATAGATGCCAGATGACTTAGGGTTTGGAAGATTTATATTATGACAAAATTTTCGTCATAACTTTTTTTTCTGCCTTAATTTTTTTTCTGTCTCTTTTTCCACTCCGCTATGCTTGTATATATTTTTTCCTATTCATAGTTCGGGTTCTATTCCAGTGCTCTTTGTCGGGTACGCACAACTGCTCAAGGTGCGACGAGGAGTCATCATCATCAGGGTTTAAAATTTGGAATATTTTTCAGCTGGAATTCAGAATTCCACCGTTTTTGCTTTAGATTGATTGAAATATATTTTCCAGGTAACTTACTCGAAACATTCTCATTTTTTTACCACAGCCTACACATGCGATAACATGACACCTCGACAAGTTTCGTGATTTTCGGACTTCGTATGGACTTTATATAATTTTAAAACACTTTTCCGACAAGTGACTCGTCATGTTACGTGAAGAAGATGCGCGAAATTTGATGCGAGTTCGTGGATAGAGACTCAACATACAACAAATACCATGAATACCATTTTTTGAATGACCAAATTCCATTATTTCATGTACATGCAGTTCAAATTTGAAACAGTCGTAAAAATTCAACGAAACAAAACTAATTAAGGAAATAAAGTAAAAAAACTAAAAATTGTCCCAAATTTTGAAATGGAGTTTTAATTACTGTAGCAAGGCCCCAGAAAAAAATGGGGCAAAAAATTGAAAATTTGCAGAGTGCCAGCTTGGCACTCGGCAAAGACTGTCTTTGCCGAGCGCCAGGTCGCAGGGCGCTCGGCAAAGAATTTTTTTTAAAAAAAAACCTTTGCCGAGTGTTAGGCCCACGCACTCGACAAATCTTTTAACCTAAAGGCCGGCCCAACCCCACCCCCTCCTCATTCGTCTCCCACCCGCCCCCGCGTCGCCGCGCCGCCGCCGTCCTCGCGCCCTCGTCCCGCGCCCCGGCCGACCCGCGCCCCGCCCCGGCGGCCCCGCGCCCTGGGTCCCCGGCCGCCGCCCCGAGCTCGCCGGCGCACCGGGCTCCGAGCTCCCTGGGAACAGCGACCCGGCCGGCCCCGAGCTCCACCGGCCCCGCCGTGCCCTGCGAGCGGCTAGCAGAGGGAGAAGGAGAGGAGCAAGAGGAAGAAAGAGAAGGGGGAGGAGGAAGAGGAAGAAAGAGAAGGGGGAGGAGGAAGAAGAGGAAGGTGCCGACCCGACCGCCCGTCGATCCTCGTGCCGTTCCGACCGCCCGTTGATCCTCACGCTGCTGCGGTCATCCCCACCGTCGTCGCCGGCCCTCGCTCTTGCCGTTCTTGCCGCCAAGGTAAGCCCTACCCTTGTAGTGTTAGTAGTAGTAGTAGTTAGTAGTGTTAGTAGTAGTTAATTGTAGTGTTAGTTGTAGTAGTTAGTAGTGTTAGTTGTAGGGTTAGTAGTAGTAGTAGTTAGTAAGTAGTAGTGGTTGTTAGTAGTAGTTAGTAGTGTTAGTTGTAGGCTTAGTAGTAGTTAGTAAATAGTAGTAGTTAGTAAGTAGTAGTGGTTAGTAGTAGTAGTTGTTAATAGTTAAGTAGTTCTTAGTATTAGTACTGTTAGTAGTTAAGTAGTTGTTAGTAGTAGTGTTAGTAGTAGTTGTAGGGTTAGTGGTAATTGTTATTGTACTACTTCAATACTTTCATCTACATGGAAAGAGAACTAAAGTACATGGCTCCTCTTGATATATTGGTGGTTGTTGGCCTTCGTGCCCATGTTTGGTATATATGTGGTTGTTGGCCTTTGTGCCATGTTTTTTGCAGGTTTTGGGAACCTCCCCGTGCAGGGGAGGTGCTGCCGAAATTTTGAGTCGACACTAACCATTTTTGCCCTTTTTTGTAGGACCTGTGGGAGGGACTCGGTGACCCCGATCGTCTTCATTGGCGCTGCAGGTCTTCCTGCACCGCGTCGACTCGCCACTGCACCGACTCTCTGCCGCCCCGCTACCCTGACCTCACCGGCACCCTAGGTATAACCCCTCTATCCGTATGTGGTCTTTCGTCGCGTAACCTAGTTAGGTGTCTCCCGTCCAAAAGAGATACGGTTGGAGGTATACAGATCTTTGTATATCTGCGACCGTATCTGTTTTGGATTGTCCACATTTTTTGGACAGCCCGCGGATGCGTAGATGGGTTAGTTTCCATGGTCTGCTCTGGTCCAAGATGGTGTTTCGGCATCACCCCCTGTTGTTCTCTGGATACACACTCTGCCTTGCAGGACGTGCATCGGGAGAATAGCGGGGAGGTACTGCCGAAATTCTGTCTCGGATAGGGAGCGGAGCATGGAAACTAACCTCATCTACGCATCCACGGGTGGGATTAGGACCTATCCTCATCTATTAGAGAGTAGGAACACCGTGTAGATGCAATTGATGGTTACATTACTATGTGCTGTATATGTGGAAGGATGGAAGACCGTCAGTGGATGTACACGGGCCGGAGAAGAAGGAGTGACTTTGACATTGAGTGGGTGAATGGGATAGATGCTTTCTTGGAACATGCATGGAGCTCGGGTGTAGCTAAAGGACATTCTAAACTTTGGTGTCCCTATAGCAAATGTGACAACAACAGAAGGGTAGACAAGGTGACCATGGGTAAACATCTTGTGTACAATGGTTATACGGCTGGCTACCACCGGTGGATCCACCATGGTGAAGCAGATCGTATAAGAGCGGAGGTGGTGAGACCATGCCTCGAGGCTTTTGATGATGATGCTGGAGTAGCAGACATGCTAGATGACACTCACCAAGCTCACTTCGTAGAAGGACATGAGAAGGAGGAGATGGAGGAAGCCGCTAAGGCCTTCTACAAAATGTTGGACTCGACACAGAAACCCCTTCATGAGAGTACAATGGTTTCTCAGCTGGATGCCATTGGACGTGTTTTGGGGTTGAAGGCTGAGTTAAATCTGAGTCGCGAAGGCTTTGATAAGATGTTGGCCGTGTTTGGCAGCATGCTACCGGAGAAGCACATTCTGCCGAAGAACTTGCACGAGTCACAGAAACTACTTCGTATGCTTAAGATGCCATATGACAAGATACATGTTTGTCCAAAGGGGTGCGTCTTATTTAGGAAAGATCACAAGGATGCAAAGTACTATCCAAAGTGTAAATCCTCAAGGTACCTAGAGGTAGACTCTAGAGATGGCCAGAAGAGGTAGCTTACGATCCCCGCGAAAGTCCTACGGCACCTTCCGTTTGTGCCGAGGATCCAATGGCTTTTCATGACCGAGGAATCCGCGAAACAGATGACATGGCATAAAGAAGGTGTACGGTACAAGCCATGGATGATGGTGCATCCGTCCGATGCCGAAGCATGGACGTACTTTAATGACAAACATCCTGACAAAGCAGTTGAGGCTCGTAATGTATGTGTCGTGCTGGCAACAGACGGGTTCAATCCTTATGGACAGTTGTCTACCCCATACACATGTTGGCCAGTGTTTGTTATCCCCCTGAATCTCCCCCTCGGCATCTCCTTTCAACGGCATAACATCTTCTTGTCGTTGATAATTCCTAGACACCCGGGGAGTAATATGGGTGTGTACATGGAGCCTATGATTGATGAATTGATCGACGCTTGAGAGAAGGGGGTATGGATATACGACCGAGCTACAAAATCATCCTTCAATATGCATGTTTGGTACCACTACTCCCTGCATGACTTCCTGGCGTATGGGTTATTTGCCGCCTAGTGTGTCCACGGGAAGTTCCCATGCCCAATATGCAAGGAAGCTGTGAGGTTCATTTGGTTGAAGAAGGGTGGCAAGTATTCGTCGTTCGACAGGCATCGTCAATTCCTCCCTTCTAACCATCCATTCAGACAAGACATCAAGAACTTTATGAAAGGTGTTGCAGTGATAGACCCTAAACTGCGCATGAAGAGTGGTGCTGAGGTGTGTGCTCAGATAGATGCTCTCGTGCCCAATGAAGGAGGTGGTTTTGTGGGATATGGTGAGGAACATATGTGGACTCATAAGTCTGGCTTGACGAGGCTCTCCTATTTTGATGACCTTCTTCTGCCACATAACATTGATGTAATGCACACTGAAAAGAATATCGCCGAGGCACTTTGGGGAACTCTCAAGAACACTGACAAGTCTAAGGACAACGTTAAGGCTAGAGTGGACCTAACGACGTTGTGTGATAGACCGAAGCAAGAGATGCGGCCTCCTAGTGGCCGAAACAAACAATGGAAAAGACCTAAGGTTGATTTTGTCTTGGAACCCGATCAAAGGAGGGAAGTACTAAAATGGATCAAGACGTTAATGTTCCTAGATGGATATGCAGCGAATCTGAGCAGGGAGTGAACTTAGGCACTTTACGAGTCAATGGGATGAAGAGTCATAACTACCACATATGAATTGAGCAGCTTCTTCTAGCGATGGTCTGAGGCTATGTCCCTGACCATGTCTGGCAAGTGCTAGCAGAGTTGAGCTTTTTCTTCCGTCAGCTTTGTGCCAAGGAGATATCTCGGACCGTCGCTTAGGACTTGGAAAAAGCGGCACCTGTGTTGCTCTGTAAGCTGGAGAAGATCTTTCCACCCGGCTTCTTCTTGCCCATGAAGCATCTGATTGTGCACCTCCCATCCGAGGCACATTTGGGGGGGGGGGCTCGTGCAAGCCCGGTGGTGCTATCCAATCGAGAGATGTCTAAAGACTCTTCGCAAGAAATGTACAAATAAAGCCAGAATTGAGGCTTCCATTGCAGAGGCAAGTCTAAGGGAGGAGGTGGCAAACTTCACAACACTATACTACAAGTTGAAACTTCCTAGCAATCATAATCCACTCTCTCGTTACAATGTTGGCGAAAATGAATGGACCCACAGCCTGTTCCAAGGCCAACTCGGCAGCGCAAGTGGATCGACCAATAAGATATTGGGAAATGAAGAGTGGCGAAGTGTCATGCTATATGCCTATATGTGTTTATCAACCTTCCCGAGGTGCAGTCATTCGTCGAGTAAGTTCTCAATGAACTTGTTTTAATACGCCCTAAATATTCTTCATGCAACCCCACTGATTCTCGTTCGGACAAGGAATTTGTTCGTGAGTCCTGGCATCAATCACGGGATCCTACCTCGCAAGAACATGACACCCTTCTTTCTCGGGGTGCAGGTGCGGGGAGGCCTAATTTCATTTCTTGGTTCAAACAAAAGGTAATGTCCAATTTAGCTCCCACGTTCCATATTCCAAGTTCCTCATTCGTTCGATTAATATAACGACCTATCATGCTTAAGCTTGCAGGCCCAGACTGACTCGTCCATGAGTGAGGATTTGAGACAGGTTGCAGGCGGCTATGACGTTAGGGTGCAGTCATTTACCGGTTATGACGTGAACGGATATCGCTTCCACACAACAAGATATGAGCAGACTCGGCCCAAACGGAAAACCACAAATAGCGGAGTTTGCACGCCCAGCACTGATGGCCTCGACTATCATGGTAGAGTTGAGGAAATCTATGAACTCTCATTTCATGGTCACAAACATAAACCTATCGTGTTCAAATGCCACTGGTTTAATCCTCGAGAAACGAGACGGACCCCTCATCTTGGGCTAGTCGAGATTCGAGAAGATTCCGTCTATCCAGGAAAAGATGTCTACATTGTGGCTCAACAGGCCGTGCAGGTGTACTATACGCGATATGCCAACCAAGACAAAGCGGATCTTAAGGGTTGGGCTATTGTGCACCAGGTGTCTCCACATGGTAAACTACCTGCCCCAAACGATGACGATTACAACTTCAACGCAAACACATATGATGGATAGTTCTATCAAGAAGATGGGCTACCAGGCACGTTTGAGATAGTCTTACCCGAAGCGGTCGAAATGGAAGTAGACAATGAAACGGAGGATGACGAGGTTGATGGAGATGTGGTGCAAAATGCCAAGGACATAGAAATGCTTGACCGATTAAGGCTTGGCAATGACGACGAAGAGAACATAGAACCTTCAGATAGTGTTGCCCATTTGGACAATTTTGACAGTGATGACGACACCTATGATCCTAATCATGAAGATTATTCCTAATACATGTAATACTATGTTTGTTTTAGTTTATGTTTTCTTTATTTATTTTGAATCTATTTCTAATATATATACTAATAAGTCTTGTTCATTCTTTGTGATTGCAGGTGATGGCGAGCAGCCGTCCATGACGTGAGATGGGCTCCCTTTATGGGAGACCACGCCCTCCCGTTTCAGATGAGGGGTCGGGGTTAGGGGTAGCGTCCACAGGAGGTCAGAGGAGGAGGACCAGGGTCAGTAGGAGGTAGCAGACTCCTTCCCTGCCACCTTCAGACGAGGTGATGGAGGAGGAGCACGTGATGGCCACGCCCGAGGATGAGGTCGAGGACGAGGACGTCCGACAGACCGAGGACGAGGCGGCCAAGGACGAGGCGGTCGAGGATGAGGCCACCGAGGACGAGGCCGCTGAGGACGAGGCTGCCGAGGGCGACAGTTCTGCTACCCCGACTGTCTACCAGCGAGGTCCCGCGAGCCTCCCTCAGCCTCCGCTTCCTCACAACCGAGCACTGATTCGCCCTATGGCAAAGAGGTAAGTAACTATAGATGTTATCACAACTACTTCATATGATAATGTTGGAAATCAAAAGAGGAACTGATAAATTTTCTTAATCACTTGTGTAGGGCCTGGTTGGTTTTGTCGGGTACTCCTGCACGCTCCCCCGCGAGCATCCTTGGTGTTTTGTGCAGGAAATGGTACCCCGGCCTTGTGAACGTGTCCGAGGACGTGCGGGAGCCGGCCTACACGTGGGACAGGTACCAGTTGGCCCCTGACGACAGGTACCGCAACAAGCAGGAGCAGGTACTGGCGGAGTTTT
The DNA here is from genome assembly GCF_019320115.1 of Miscanthus floridulus. Taxonomy (NCBI): domain Eukaryota; kingdom Viridiplantae; phylum Streptophyta; class Magnoliopsida; order Poales; family Poaceae; genus Miscanthus; species Miscanthus floridulus. The sequence continues at coordinate 6,341,039 of NC_089583.1, read as the reverse complement.
GGGTAAGTCTCTCTCGCACAACATTTTCATTGGGCAAGTCTTTTATTGAAATAATAAATGGATACATCGGTTTTGTATGCAGAGGTATTTCAAGCCGGAAGAAAGACTTGAGGCCCGGGCGGATCAGGCGGCTGTCGCTGCCTGTAGGAAGTACGTCACCGACATGCACCACGAGGCGCGCTTGCAGGCCCACAGAGACTACTACGCCGTGGTGTTGAAGCAGTCCATCAGCAGCCTGATGCAAGACAGGTGGAGCTGTCCTGGGCCCAGTACCTTGAGGTAGACGACAAACATTAATAATGATTCGTTTTGAGATTAAGTCAGTTTAATTTTATCTTTTTCTATGTCAAATAATCGATGACTTGTAGGTGATTTCCTGGTGGTGCCGATCCCACTCCGTGTGCTGGGAGATGATCGTGGACAGGTGGTTGTCCAAGGACTTCGCTGAGAACCATGCGAGGCAGTGGGACCAGCGTCTGCTGAGGCGAGGTGCTACTCACCATCAAGGTAGCCACAGCCTCCCCGCCTACAAACAAGCATATGTAAGTGATTTCTTTTATCTTATTTGACGCTGAGTTCTGCCTTATTTCTCACCATCTTGCCGTCTTACTCGCAGGAGGCTGCACACCCGGGCATGGAGGTCTTGGAGTTCTCTGCGTGGGCTATGTCCCACATGGGCAGGGCGTCTTCCTCTATCTCCTTCGACCCGTCTGCCCCGCGCGAGGTGTACTCTGACCCGACCGTGCACACTAAGGTCCAAGAGTACACCTCAAAGGTGAGGGAGGTCCATGGGGAAGATTACGATGTGCGCACTGAGCCCATTGATGCAGAGACCATCATGAGGCTAGGAGGAGGCAAGAAGCATGGGCGGCTGTGGATTGCAGACGGCACCATCGACTCCACTGTTCCCTCTCTCGACGTGCTCCGAGCACGGAGCACGAGCTCCAGCCAGCCCATACGCCCACGGCCTACTCCGTCACTGCAGTGGGTCGATGCTCTCGAGGTACGTCCTGTTTTACTCGTCGTACGTTCATCTTTGCACACCTAAGTTACATATGCATTACTGAAACATTGAAGTTTGTATTGCAGGCCGAGCTGCAGGCCTAGAAGCTTGTGGTCGAGGCTCAGAGCGCGCAGCTGCAGGCCCAGAGGGAAGCGTTCGTGGCCCAGGAGAGGAGGATGCAAGAAATGGAGGCCTTCATGCGGAGTGTCCAGCAAGGGGGTGTACCTTTGCCGTTGGCAGCTCCTCCACCGCCTACTCCTACAGCCACTCCTGTAAGTATGAAAGTTCACTCTTACTAGATGCTTCCTTGACATACAACCATGGCTGACATACAAACTTACTAGATGCTTGACATAGAAACTTACTAGATGCTTGACATAGAAACTTACTACATGCTTACACTAGCTATGACATACAACCATGCTTTGACATTCTCAATTTACTAGATGCTTGACATAGAAACTTACTAGATGCATGCACTAGCTATGACATACACCAATGCTTCACATAGAAACTTACTAGATGAATCTCACACATGCAACCTCTTATCCTTTTTGCAGCTTCCGTCAGTGGGTTCGAATAACCCCGCTCATGCGTCACCGAATGATGGAGCCTTTGCTTCACCATCGTGTCATAGGCCGCTTTTTTGAGGAGTTGTGCTTCGTCATGTGCTTGGACTTGAGCTTCACTTGTGGTTGTGACTTGTGCTTGGAGTTGATGGACTGTGGTTGTGAATTTGTGACTTGTAGTTGTGATATTTGACTTGTGGTTGCGATATGTTGTTATTTGAATTGTGGTTGTGATATAATGTGTGAAAATGGTTTCGTTGTGATATATATGTGATTATTGTGATGTTTATGATATATATGTGACATGTGATATATATTTGAACTATTTATGTCAATGGAATGCAAAAAACAAAAAAAATTACAATTTCGGTTGATTTGCCCGAGTGCAATGGTCATGGCACTCGGCAAAGTTGGGAAACTTTGCCGAGTGCCAGGACATTGCACTCGGCAAAGATTTTTTTTTAAAAAAAAGCAAAAAAATCTTTGCCGAGTGCCAAGTTGGGGAGGCACTCGGCAAAGAGCTTTTTAAAAAAAATAAAAAAAGTCTTTGCCGAGTGCCTTGCCGCCGCGGCACTCGGCAAAGAGTTTTTGAAAAAAAAATAAAAAAATGTCTTTGTCGAGTGCCCTAACTGTCGGCACTCGGCAAAGGCGCCATCAACGGAGCAGCGCCGTTGACGGCTACTTTTCTTTGTCGAGTGTCTCCGTTGGCCCTCGGAAAAGGCTTTGCCGAGTGCCCGACAAATGGCCCTCGGCAAAGAGCCTCTTTGCTGTTAAATTTTTTTTCAAAGGCTCTTTGCCGAGGATGGCGCTCGGCAAAGCCTTTGCCGAGGGCTTTTAGGCCTTTGTCGAGTGCCCTGGGCCCTCGGCAAAGAGACCGCCTCCTGTAGCGTCTCTTGCTTCGCACAACCCGAGCTAGAGCACTCGCTCTGCACCACACCATGGAGAAACAGATTTCAATCTCGTTTCCCCAGAATCGAGCCAACGGCCAATCAAACATCGAAAGCCTAGCTACATCACGCAAGCCAGGTTGAGCTGCATCTCAATCAATCATACTCGAAGTGGATAGATCCTAAGATTATTACAAAGTCATGACAAGTACGTGCCCCATGGTCAATAGACATGTTGCTAACCAATAAGGTGAATAGTGTTGTTTGCTTCTGAAATTAAATCCATAAAAAGACGTTGATCATGGGTGGACACTTCCACCACAAAGACCACAAAGTCTTAAGTACATGAACCGCGCTTATTCATTCACTATCATAGTCACGAGACAGAAGAACCATCGAGCAATTGCGTTGGACACAATATTAGATTTTACCCACATAATATATTGATATAAAAAAACATCACGGTTCACTTTATCGGTGGCAAAAATAAAAACAACCTCCTGGAGGTCACCGATAAATGGGACTATCGGATTTATCGAAAAAATTTCATGGTCAAAATAAAAACAAAACAGTGGCAAAGCGCGCGGTCTCTAAAGCATTTAACATCGAGAACTAGTACATAATAATATAATATTAACACAAGATGATAATATCACACACTTTCACATTGGTGGACTAGTAAAATTGGAATTTCAGGTGATAAATAAATTAATTTCACTGGATTATTCAAACGGGGCCACGGCAGATGGAATAGCAGAAGTTGGCTAATCTCTCCAAGAAAGTCTCGGCAGGCCTGGCGTGATGGCGCTTGCACAGGTCGTCGGCGCACTTGCAGAGCATCCCCAGGCCCAGCCTCGCCATGTCGTGCGCCTGCAAGACGACCTTCTCCTTCACGGTCCGCTCCTGGACGACGGTGACCGTGCACCGGACGGCGAAGCAGTCGTCCTCGAGGAACCTGGACCGCTCCAGCTTCTTCACGCTGATGAACCGCGAGCAACCCCAGCCGCACTAGTTATCCTTGCCCCCAAAGGTGCACAGGCCCTGCGACGTCTTGCTCAGCGTGCCTTGGTGACCGTACGCCGGCGGCGTGCCTTGGTGACGCACCAGAGCCAACTCGTACTCGGCGAGGACGACGGAGTCACTACAGAGGTGCAGGCGGAACAGCGAGACGAAGCCGGCGTCCTTCTTGCTGTTGCCGTTGAGGTAGCATCGGATCGTCCAGGTGTGACCTCCGACCTCGAACACAGATGACTCTATGTAGCTGCCGTTCTCACCGTGCATCGCCTTGAGCCACGAGTAGCCCTCGAGCTTGAGCATGAGGTGACCGGTGGCTACCGCCGTGGCGGCGACGGTGGACACCGAGACCTCCTCCGCCTCCGTGGCGGTGCCCGCATCTAAGGGCACGTAGTTGACCGGCGATAACGGCGACATATCGCCGGATTTTTGTTATTTGTTACTGAACACACGGCGGCGGCGGCGACCTACGTACGCTACGGTCGATGCACATGATAAGGGTTTGGAAGATTTATTTATGCAGATTCTAAGGGTCTGTTTAGCACAGAGCTGTTGTGGGCTGTTTTTTTTTATCAAACACACATTTGCAAAACAGCTTCATGGTGAAGCTATTTTTCTCCTCCTCTCACATAGATTGAGTTGGAATGAAGTGAAGCTGTTGTGAGATGTTTTTTTTTTGTCAAACACTCATTTTCAAAACAGTTTCATAGGTGAAGCTATTTTTCTCCTCTTCTCATAGAGATATGATTTGGGATGAAGCTGAAAAAGGTAACTTATCCCAGCTACATCTCCTATATTATAGTCATTATATTCATTGTCCCATCATACGAAGCTATTTTGCCAAACACTTATTCCAAAATAACTCAACTTCAACAAAAAAATTTGCTCATGAAGCTATTTTATAAAAAAAAACAGCTTATATGATGAAGCTGAGCTATGCCAAACGGGGCCTAATATTTGACTCGATTACAACATGTTGCTTCTAATAATCTAATACGAGTCAGGGTTCAAAGCTTTCGACTAAAAACTTTTTTTGAATTCAGAATCTCATTATTTTCGCTCTAGACTCATGACAAGTAGGGAGGCCGCTACACCATATAAGAGCATCTCCAAAAGTTCCTAAGAATTTATTTCGAAAACTGTAGAGTTTTTCAATTTGCCAAAAAATATTTGGAGAAATAAATAAGACCATCTCCAACGATTTTCAATAATTCACTCCTAAAATATAAAAGATAACTTTATATTAAGAATCATATACTATCTCTAAATTATCCTAACCACTTTAATATATTGATCGATATGCGTGTGGAAGACGCGCGGATATATCTTGCGAATCAAAGGCCATCGAAGAAGTGCATCGCTGCTGATTTCAGAATACACAGCGTGTATAAAACTTCAAGTTCTTTGCAACAACGAAGCACTGATATATATAACGACGTTATGTTAAATACGGCATGTCTAAACTATTTATAAACAAAACACAATATCAACAACATCGATTTTTATATAGATGAAAAAAGAAGATTATTAACCACGAAAACTTTTTCTCGCTATATATAGGAAGCATGAAAAACATACACGCTTATCCTCCCGTAGGGATAAAAATGGATCGGATACGGACGGATATCACTTATATTACATTTGTTTTCATATTTATGTCTGAGTTCAGATTCAAATACGGATAGTGTCAAACATGCTGTATAGGATACGATTGGATATCGACATCATAAATATGCAATTTGAGTATTCGGATATGGATATGGTATCAGATGTTAAATATCCGGACTTAGATACGAACAGATTTAAACCATCTCTAAATGGATTCAGTCTCGAATATAGCCGGAAAATATTCATATTTCCTAGCTCGGCTGGGCCTGGCCCTTCAGGGGTGGTGTTTGTTTGCTTGAGCCAGATGTGGGCCAGGGAGCAGTAGTCTCAGAGCGGGAGAGAAAAATGGCCTAGGAGAGCGCAGCGCCAGCTGAGCCCGCAAGAAACGAGATTCATTTTCGTTTCCGTCGGAGCAGGCCCAGGGGCGGATCTAGAATTAAGATCATTGATTTCATTAGCATACTTATGATAGACATGGGTGTTAGTTTCTATAGTTTGTAGAGTAATTTTCTATTGAGTTTACATAGGTTATTAATGTTAGGTGACAGCACTGCTGCTAACACTGTGGATCCACCCCTGGCTGGCCCATGTGTGCTCTAATATCCGCGCTGGCCAGGCTCTGGTGATCTTCACGAAAACAAACATGCCCAACTGCATTCGTTGGGCATGGCCCAAAGGCAGAGCCAGGATTTCCAAACAAGGCCTTTATTAATATTCTCTCTGTGTTTTATTTACGTGTCATATTAGCTTTATCTTAAGTTAAACTTTCAACTTTTGTATGTTTGTCCATCGATTTGAAATATATATATATATATATATATATATATATATATATATATATATATATATATATATAGAGAGAGAGAGAGAGAGAGAGAGAGAGAGATTCATGACATAAGATTTTTGTTTTTAGATTCACAACAAGAAATACTTTCATAAAATATAATTTGTATTTTGTGAAACTATAAAGACTTTTTGTGATGGATAGTCAAAGATAGTAATGTCTGACTTAAGACAAAGGTAATGTGACATGTAAAAAATAACCGATAGCCAAACAAATACGGGAGTCACCGGTAAACCAGACTACCAGATTTATGGGAAAATTTCACGGTCAAAATAAAAAACAATTGCTCAAGCTACAAAATTACATAAGCTGTATTAACATCAATAAATATAATATATATAATAACATCAATACGATAATATTAATACAAGAGATATCGCACACTTTCATATAGGCGGACAAGTAAAATTGGATTCTCGGTTGACAAAAAAATTCACACGATTATTCTAAAGTAATATTAATACAAGAGAATATATCACACTTAGACATAGGTGGACTAGCTAGTAAAATTGGGATTTTGGGTGACAAATAAATTTTACAGGATCACAGCGTGCGCGATAAACAATTAAACAGTACCACGACAGATGTAGTGGCACAACTTGGCAAATCTCTCCAAGAAAGTCTCGGTAGACCTGTCGTGATGGCGCTTGCACAGGTCGTCGTCGCACTTGCAGAGCATCCCCAGCCTCGCCAGGTCGTGCGGCTGCACGGCCTTCTCCTTCACGGTCTGCTCCCGGACGACGGTGACCGTGCACCGGACGGCGAAGCAGTCGTCCCTGAGGAACATGGACCGCTCCAGCTCCTCCACGCTGATGAACCGCAACAAACCCCAGCCACCGGTACCGCATTGGCCTCCATAGACGACGGTGTCCGAGCGTAAGCCGTGCGACGCTGTGCTCGGCTTGCCCTGGTGAGCGAACGCCGGCGGCGTGCCCTGGTGACGCACCAGAGCGAACTCGCACTCGGCGAGGACGACGGCGGCGTCGGGGTCACTACAGAGGTGCAGGAACAGCGAGACGAAGCCGGCGTCCTCCTTTTTTCTGCCGTTGAGGTAGCAACGGATCGTCCAGGTGTGACCTCCGACCTTGGACGCAGAGGACTCTATGTAGCTGCCGTTCCCGCCGTGCCTCGCCTTGAGCCGCGAGTAGCCCTCCAGCTTGAGCATGAGGTGACCGGTGGCGACCGCCGTGGCGGCGACGGTGGACACCGAGACCTCCTCTGCCTCCGGAGACGACGTCGCATCTAAGGGCACGTAGCTGAACGCTAACGGCGACATATCACCGGCTTTTTGTTATTTGTTACTAAACACACGGCGGCGACGACCTACGTACTCTAGGATCGATGCAGATAACAAGGTTTCTAAGATTTATTTATGCAGATATATATAGCAGCTCTCTTGTTTCTGAAACAGGATCGGATTCCAATATTTGACTCGATTACAACATGTTAATAATAAAAGAATTTACAATCCTTGTCGGTCACGTATACAACTAACTGCTCAATCAAGGAGCGACTACGAGTCCGGCGTCCTAATGCAGGCCTACTTTAATCGATTTTTTTTTTTAAAAAGCCTAGGGGAGCGAGCCCAATTGAGCCTGACGTCGAGCCCAATCAAGCCTGCCACCGTCCCGTCCGCACAGCCCCGCTCCAAGCCTGTTGCCGCTGCGTCTGCGCCGGGCCACGGTGCTTCGAGCCCGCCGCCACGTCCGCCCTCTGAGACGCATCCGCGCCGCCGCCCTCAACCGGATCTAGCCGCCTTCGAAGGAGGTGGCGCCGCCCTCCACCTTCGCCCACCACTGGATCTGGCCTAAGGGGACTACTATAAAAATGATTTTACGAGGTACTGTCCAAAAATTAACTGAGGCGGTCATAAGATCCAACCATCGTGTAAAATGCTCGACGATTAACGGATGTGGTCATTTATTTACCGAGGCACCAAAAAATGACCGTCTCACAAAATCGATTTACCGAGGCGGTCATTTTATTTACGGAGGCGTTTATATTTAACCACCTTGCAAAATCGATTTACCGAGGCGGACATTTTATTTACGAGGGCGTTTACAATTGTCCACCTTGCAAAATCAATTTACACAGGCGGTTAACGTGGCCGAGCCCATTAGAAGCCCATCTTGACCCAAAACTTAGGTCATAGTATATAACCCAAACGAAATCCTAGCCCCCAAATCCGCTCACTCTTCCTTCCCTAACCTCTCTACTCTTCGCCGCTCAAGCACTCAGCGCCGAACGACTCTGTTCTCTCCCCCACCGACCTCTCTTTTATCTCCCTCACCTCTCTCATCACACAGCATGGCGAGGGCTTGGCGTTGGGGGCCCGCGCGCTCAGGCAGGGCTCATGGGCGGCGCGCACCAGTGAGGCTTGGATGTGGCGCGCCCCTGGCGGCGGGGCCACGCACACACGACGGTGTTCTGATGCAGCGGCCCGCATGCACCATCGAGGCTCGGAGGTGTTGCACACCGGCAAGGCTCGGTAGTGGTGTGGCCCTGGTGGCAGGGGACCGCGCGCACCGACGGGGCTTCAAGGCGTGCGGCATCGACGCACGGGGAACCCCCACTCTCCTCGCTCCGGCGGCGGCATGACACGGGGACGCCGGATCCAGCGGCGACGTGCAGGTTGGCCGGATCCCGGTGTCGGCGGCACGCGAGGAGGTTGCATTGGTGGCGCCTATGCTCCAAAATGGGCTCACTGGTGGGCTTTGTTTTTTTTTCTTTTTTTTAAAACAACTTATCGAGGTGGGCACTACAACTGCCTCGGTAAAAAAGCGATTTACAGAGGCGTTATAACAGAGGCGGTTGTGATGCCCGCCTCGGTAACTAAAAAACGCCCGCCTCCAGTACATTCTCTGTAGTAGTGAGAGAAGCGTGAGCTGTCACCGGAGGTGATAAAGATGTGTGCGGCCATTAGTGTCCTCGGTGTGTGCACCATCGCTCGCTAGGGAATGCGCCAGGCCTATGTGTCTTTGTCATTGCTGGCTGCGGACATACATGCCGAGCCCACACATCCGTACTAGCATCCGCCGAAGAGAGGAAAGAGCGAGAGAGAAGGGAAGAGAGATCTCAGATGTGCGCTAGGAGGGGCAGAGAGAGCAGAAAAGAGAGGGAGAAAGGGAGAGATGCGCCGCGCGGGTGAGAGGAGAAAGGGAGAGAAATGACTGAGAAAAGGGCTACGGTTTTAGTTCCCGTATATATACCGTGAAGCTGTTCTTAGGCCGAGATGGGCTTCTAATGGGCTCGGCCACATTAAACGTCTCCGTAAATTGATTTTGCGAGATGGATGTTGACGGTAGTTAATACTCATCATAAACCATCAATATAACTTGCATAATGTATAAAAATGATCACCAACATAGGTTTAGAGGTTTAAACTAACAAATTCCATGAATTTTGATGAATCTGTGTTTTTAGCAGGGTTTATTCAGAAAACCGTCTAGGTGGACCCAAACGTTAGAATTAATCAAGCTTATCCGCGACGAAACCAACTCCAGAAGGTTCTAGAAGACACCAGAAGGCAAACCACGGAAGTAGAGGGCAGGTGGCTGCCAGGTGTGGCCGGCCAGCCCTACCTGCAGACCGGCCGACCCCCTTGACCCACCAGTCAGTCCCCCTTTGCTATGTTGGTTCCCTACCACCTTATAGATTAGATCTACATCGTTGCTTTAAGTCGATTTGATTGAGGGTCCTAAATTGACGTTACTCCCTATATATATCAGCCCCTACCCCCCTAAGGCATCAGACAATCAATCAATCATTATCAAACCCTGATCATCAGAAGAAGAACCTCTGAGCTCCACAGATATTTAGGGCATAGCTAGCTAAGTTAGATCTAGAGAGAGGCAAGCCATCTGCTTGGATTCCTGATCTTGTCAAAAGCGTAACTTGGTATAGCCTTGTATCCTCTTTTGTATCTTTCATATTTCATATGTTTGCTACAATTGATATGACATTATTCTTAATATTATTCATGTTCTTAGTTATCATGTTCATCGTCTACTTTGTTTATATGCTTAGTATAGCTAGATTATCTTTATGTTGAAGCATAAGTTCGTATAGCGCTCGCTCTAAAGTACACGAGGTGAGTGGTCGATATTGTGTAAGCATGGTGCTTATACATTGTTTACCTATGGATGCGCCCTATATTCTAAGACATGTGATAGATCGCGAGTGTGACATTCTCATCGGGTCCTTTGTAGTCCACTCCCTAAATGTAGGACAAGTAGGATCTAGTTACGAAGGAAGTCAGGCTCTGTTCCTAATCCTCCTTAGTAATATCCCTTATGTGTAGATATGAAGTTGATCTTAGCAATGATTATTAAGTATAATTGCACTAATCATAGTATGCTTTAACTTTTGATCAAGAATATCTGAGGAATTAGTTTGTCTATTGTATCTACTAGCCATGCTAGTGCCATCTAAAGGAGTACTCTGAGTGTTCAATTATCAATTATCATTTATCATTCATATTATATTTATTTCTTGACTTACCCCTTTAGTGAGTAGAAGATTGGTTATGTTTTATTTCTCTATCATAAGTATAAGTTATTAATATATTCCATTTTGCCTATCCTTCCCTGTGGTAAAAATATAAATAACGATACCTAAAATACTATCGGGTGAAGTGCTACAATTGCATTAATTCTGAGTCATAATAAAATACCTACACGCATTTCTGGCGGCAATGCTAGGAGTAGATTTAAAACTCTGTTCTTAATAGCGACGCTAAGAAATATCAACAAGCATTTCTGGCGCCGTTGCCGGGGAATGTAGCTAGGCAATTAAAAGGAATATTGATAAACTTTTACTTATTGATGTGATCGCAAAAACTATTTACCTCTGCTCAAACAGGCATACCCTTGTTATGTCTATTTTTATATCTTATGCAAGGTAATGTATGACTGTTTTTGACCTTCTGACAAACTACGTTGAAGATCCAGAAGCACTATTTAGGAGGACCAGAGCTAAACTTAAGAAAGTTTTAGATTTAAAATTGGAAGACAACCAGACAAGATGTAGCTTAACACCAATTTTTGAAGCCATAGCTGACAAGACTCTCCGTGAATTCTCTACTCCAACTACGACCAACACCCGTACTGGACCGGCGATTGAAATTGGAGACAATGCTTTTGAGCTCATGCCAGCTCTTATCAACATGGTGCAGGCCAGCCAGTTTTGTGGAAAGACACATGAAGATGTGAGTGCTCATCTCCAAGGCTTCTTGGAGATTTGCATCACTTTCACCATCAAAGGAGTTACTAGAGACGCCATATTCCTCCACCAACAAAGATTGAAATACTACATGTGAAAACTGGTCAACTACCTTCCTAGCAAAGTTTTTCCCATGGGCAAAACCAATGCTCTGCGTGGAAGAATTTCAAGTTTTTAGCAGCAACATGACGAATCTGTTCCTGAGGCATGGGAACGCTTTCAAGATTACAAATCAGAATGTCCTCATCATGGGATAAAGAATTGGCTACTCATGCAGACATTCTATCACGGGCTCACTAATAGTGCCCGTGAGAATATGGATGCCACTGCTGGAGGTGTATTTTTATCACTAACAATTCCACGAGCAACAGCTCTCGTAGAGAAGATGGCCTCTAACCAAGGCTGGAATGAAGAACGTCTTCAAACCCGCAAGAGAGGTGGAGGTATGCAACTCAAGGAGGTAGATATGTTGTCTGCCAAGATGGACCTGCTGATGAAGAGGCTTGAAAAATGAGCCAGTGAGAAGCAAGAAGGCATGCATATTCATGATTCCCGCATAACATGAGAAGTGTCAAAACACTGGGCATTCATGGAACAACTATCCTGAAACCAATGAGGATGCGAACTTCATCAACAACAATAACAATCGTCCTCAACAGAATCAAGGATGGAATCAGCAACAGATGCCAAACTACCAAGGTAATTACCAAGGTAACTATCAAGGTAATAATTTCAATAATTTTAATAACTAGCCATCTTTGAGAGAGTTAGTCTTTGGTCAAGCTAAAATTATGAAGGGTTTATCTAGAAAATTAGCTTCCAATGACAAAATTCTAGAAAATATAAATAATAGAATAGATAGCTTCTCCTCAGCCATTAAAAACCAGCATAGCTTTAATAAAATGGAAGAATTACAAATAGCTCAGTTGGCGACTATTGTTCCTTCGACTGACAAAGATAAGATTCCGGGACAACTAGAAGATCCAAAAATAGCGAATCTGGTCGATATTCACAATGCAGGATACTACTACAAAAAACCATCGACTGGAGGATGGCGAGATGACTTGTTGCCTATCAAGAAAGGTGATCCAGAAAGACCTGTCATCCCCATAGCCATTAGACCTCACACGTTCCAAGTAGCTGTCTGTGATTTTGGAGCAAGTGTTAACATCATACCAAAGGTAATCTATGAGAAAAATAATGGAAATACTTTGTTGTACACAAATATTCGTTTGCAGCTTACAGATCAATCACTCTGCTACCCCAAGAAAATTCTTAATGACATCATTGTATGAGTTGGAAGCTCGTACATACCCGTAGACTTTATGGTTTTGGAAACAGGTGAAGATGTAAGGGCACCCATTATCTTGGGCCAACCTTTTCTAAGCACCGCAAAAGCCATCATCTACGTGGATAGTGCCAAAATCTGCTTCACAATCAAGGATAGAAAAGAGAAATTCACTTTCAAGAATCGTATACTGTAATCACCTAGTCATCCACAAATGGCATATATGCCCGAGGACACAACAGAAAGCAAGAAGAAAAACAATAGAAGAGCAAGGAACAACAGGACCAAGCAGCCACAAGAAGAATTAGTTAAGATGATCAACACACTCCGATCAGAGTATGACAACCTCCTCGCTTCACCATTCCTTACTAAGAAGGAAGATCCTGGCGTACCAACGATCGAGTGTACGATTGGACAAAGAATCTTCCACAACACCTTCTGCAATGTTGGATCAGGTGTCAACATAATGTCCAACATAACATTTGACTATTTGTTTGGTGAGCCTTTGTTTCCTACATATATGCAATTGCAGATGTGAAAGCTCTAGTTTGGTTTTGGTGAATTGATGAAACCCTAAGTGCTAACTTAGTTCATCTAAGTGATCATGAGATATGTAGCATTATTCCAAGTGGTGAAGCAACGGTGAAGATCATGATGATGGTGATGCCATGGTGATAATCAAGTGCTTGGACTTAGAAAAAAAGAAAGAGAAAAACAAAAAGCTCAAGGCAAAGGTAAAATTGATAGGAGCTTTTCGGTTTAGTGATCGAGACACTTAGCGAGTGTGATCACATTTAGGATCAATAGGCGTACTATTAAGAGGGGTGAAACTCATATCGAAATGCGGTTATCAAAGTGCCACTAGATGCTCTAACTCATTGCATATGCATTTAGGATCTAGTGGAGCGCTAACACCCTTGAAAACATTTGTGAAAATATGCTAACACATGTGCAGAAGGTGATACACTTGGTGGTTGGCATATTTGAGCAAGGGTGGAGAAGTTGGTGAAGTGAAGGAGGTGATAGTCACTAAAAATAGTGACCGGACGCTGGTCACGTGGTGACCGGACTCGGGGGAGCAGCGTCTGGTCATTTATAAAATTAGTGGTGTGCTCGGGCTACTCTCGGCCTGAGACCGGACATAGGAGATCGGACTCTGGCTGAACATTGTTTAGCGTCCAGTCCTACTGATGTGGCGACATGCAGAGAAGAGGAGGAGCGGACGCCCTAACGCGTCCGGTCATGGTGGACCGGACGTGTCTGGTCAAAAAAACCAGCTCTAGTGCCTTACTGGAAACAACTGGACTCCAGTGATGGAGCGTTCGGTCACTTTGAACAGTGCATCCTGTGGCAACTTAACACTTGGTGCGAAGCAGACTAGCTGTTAAGATCGGGCGCTCAGCATTTGAGGCTGATGACATGTGGCGAGCATCGAGTGATCGGACGTTGGGGTCCTACGTCCGATCAACCTGATCGACGTGTCCGGTCAGCCCATGTTTCACTGGACAAAGGAGCCAATGGCTCTATTCATGGGGGCTCTCTATTTAAGCCCCATGGCTGGCTCAAGCTCACTCTCTTGGCCATTTGCATTAACATAGCAACCTTGTGAGCTTAGCCAAAGCCCTCCCACTCATCTCCATTATTGATTCATCATCTTTGTGAGATTGGAAGTGAATCCAAGTGCATTGCTTGAGTGTTTGCATCTAGAGGCACTTGGTGTTCGTGTTTCACTGCGGGATTCACTTGTTACTCTTGGTGGTTGCCACCACCTAGACGGCTTGGAGCAGCGAGGATCATCGAGCGGAGGTTGGTGATTGTCTCCAGCTCCGATCGTGGTGATTGTGACGGGTTCTTGACCTTTCCCCGGTGGAGAGCCAAAAGGTACTCTAGTGGATTGCTCGTGGCTTATGTGATCCTCATCTTGTGCTGGTCATGTGACACCCTATTGAGGGTTTGGCGTGTGATGCCAATTAGCGCATGAACCTCCAAGTGAGTGAATCGCCACAATGAGGACTAGCTTGCCGGCAAACAAGTGAACCTTGGTAAAAAATCATTGTGTCATCATTTGATTCCAAGGTGATTGGTCTTCATTGGTATTCATTCTTGTGATTGATTGGTTCTTTCCTCAACTCGGCAGTATAACCATCTTGCTCTCTCTCTTTACATTACCGTAAACTAGTTGTCAAGCTCTTTAGTGTAGCTAGTCGTGAGAGCTTGTTAGTTTGGTTAGTGTGGCTCTTTAGTTAGCCTTTGAGAGCACACTAACTTAGTGTAGTGACATAGCCATTGTGTGGATAGAGACTATAGAAACTAGAATTGTGGTAGGTGGCTTGCATTTTTAGTAGGCTAGCGCAACATTCGCTTCACCTCATATTTGTCTAGCCGGTTTGCTAAGTGTTGTTTTAGAAATTTTTAATATGCTATTCACCCTCCTCTAGCCATTAGGACCTTTCAAGTGGTATTGGAGCTGAGGTCACCATGATTTGAGGCTTAACAACCTTTGGTGTTAAAATAGCTCAAATCAACAACAATAAAAAGCCACCCTAATTTGATGGCACAAATTATCCATATTGGAAGTCAAAGATGACCACACATATCGAGTCAATCAATAGAAGGGTGTGGAAGGTGGTAGAACCAAAATTGAGATTGTTGATCTGGAGAATCCCACTGCGGCCGTAGAAGTGCTTCTCCAAAATAATAACATTGCTCTAAGTACCATTAATGATGCAATTGATGAGAGAACATTTGAGCAAATTAAGAACATTAAGATGGCTCATGAGGCTTGGAAGAAGTTGGAAGAATCACTCGAGGGCACCAAGGCAATAAAGGGTGCAAAGGCATACATTCTCAAGGAGAAATTTGCTAGCTTCAAGATAAAGGGAGATGAGAGTGTACTGGACATGTTCCATTGGATAGAAGTGCTTGTCAATGATCTCAAAGCACTTCATGAGAAGGTGGAGGATAAGGACTTCTCTCATAAGTTCTTGAGATGCTTACCCATAAGATTTGTCATGTTGGACACCTTGCTAGTGAGGACCGGTTTGGACACAATGACACCAAACCAAACCTTGAGAGATATCATGACCGATGATGCTTATAGAGATGATGATGAAAAGAAAGAAAAGAGGGAGAAGAAAGATTACAATAAGGATGACAAGAAGAAGAGTGTGGCGTTCAAGGCCACATCATCCAGGGGCAAGGCAAAGCAAGAATCATCAAGTGAAGATGAAGACTTGAGCTTTGATGAGATGGATGATGAGAAGATGGCTCTCTTTGTCAAGAGATTTGGCATGTTCATAATGAAGAAGGGCTACCGTGCTAGAAGAAAGAAGTCTTCATCCAAGAACAAGGAAGAGTCAAGAAGGTGTTTCAATTGTGGAAGCAAGGATCATCTTGTTGTCAATGCCCATATAATAGCGTCAATGATGATGACAACAAGAAGAGCAAGAAGGACAAGAATAAAAAGAAAGAGAAGAAGGACAAAATGACCACCAAGAAGAAGAAGAAGGAGGGTGGTTCATATGTGGTCACTTGGGATAGTGATGCTTCCTCAAGTGATGATGATGATAGTGATAATGACAAGACCACCAAGAAGAAGGCTCTTACAAGCATTGCTATCAATGAGAAGCCTTCTCTCTTCGACACTCCATCATGCTTCATGGCTAAGGCCACTAAGGTACAAACTTATGATGATGAAAGTAATGAGAAACATGATAATGAAAATAAAAATGAAAGTGATAGTGATGATGATGAACCAACTAAGAATGAACTACTTGACATGCTAGATGATGTTAAAGAACACTTTGACATTAAGAGAAGGGAATACAAAAGCTTACGTAAGGAACTAAAAGCCCTTAAGCAAGCCTTTGGTGAGCTCAATGCATCTCATGAGAGACTAAAGGAAGCCCATGAGAAACTTGGCAAGGCTCACAAGAAGCTTGAAAAAGCACATTCCTCTTTACTTAATGAGTAAAATGAGAAGGAGCATGTTGTAACATGTGACAAATGCTTAACTTGTGATATAATTGATGAATCATTCTATAAGCCTATCATTGTTTCTCCCACTAACCCTTCTTGTAGTACATATACTTCTACCTCATCTAGTAGTGATGGTTTCACTTGTGATGCCTCACTAATGGTTGAGAATGAGACCCTCAAGAAAGAGGTCAATGAGCTCACTTGCGCCTTAGGCAAAGCCTATGGTGGTGAGGACCGCTTACTTATGTGCATGGGTAGCCAAAGAGCTTCTCTCTACAAAGAGGGATTGGGCTATACCCCAAAAAGGTAAGGCGGCCTTTGCTCCTCACGAGACTAGCTTTGTGAAGAACAATGATCGGTTTTGCACTAGTTATAAGCAAGTTGGTCATATAGAGCAAAAGTGAATGAACAAGAAGTCACAAGCTAATGTATCCTCAATTAAGATTAATTCTTTATATGTGCTTACTAAGGGTACAAATTGTGTGAAAGCTAAGTTTATTGGTAAACCATGGATGGGCTCAAAGAAGAAAGCCATTTGGGTGCCAAAGAGCTTGGTCACTAACCTTCAAGGACCCAAGCAAGTTTGGGTACCTAAAAAGAATTAGACTTCTTTTGTAGGTCAATTACAAAGCCGGAGAAAGGCATTGGGTTCTTGATAGTGGGTGCACTCAACACATGACCGGTGATGCAAGAATGTTCAACTCAATCAACACCAATGGCAATGATGGTTATGATAGTATTACATTTGATGTATTACATTTGGTGACAATGGCAAAGGCAAGGTCAAGGGGCTTGGTAAGATTACAATATCCAATGATATTAGCATTTCCAATATGTTGCTTGTTGAGAGCTTGAACTACAATTTGCTATCCGTGACTCAATTGTGTGATCCTGGATTCAAATGCATATTTGGGGTAGATGATGTAGAAAACATAAGTGTAGATGGCTCTAACATGATCTTCAAAGGTTTTAGATATGAGAATCTATACTTGGTTGATTTCAATGATAGTGAAGCTCAATTGTCAACATGCTTATTCACTAAGTCTAGCATGGGTTGGTTATGGCATAGAAGACTTGGTCATGTTGGAATGAAACAATTGAATAGATTGGTTAAGCATGACTTGGTTAGAGGCTTGAAAGATATTGTGTTTGAGAAGGATAAGCTTTGTAGCTCTTGTCAAGCTGGCAAACAAATTGGAAACACCCATCCTAAGAAAAGCATGATGAGCACTCGTAAAGCATTTAAGTTATTGCACATGAACTTGTTTGGCCCAACTCAATACACTAGCATCGTCTACTTTGATTATATGTGTAGTATAGCAAGATTATCTTTATGTTCGAGCATAAATTCGTATAGTGTTCGCTCTAAAGTACAAGGGGTGAGTGGTCGACATTGTGTAAGCATGGTGCTTATACGTTGTTTACCTACGGATGCACCCTATATTCCGGACCATGTGGTAGATCGCGAGTGTGACACTCTCGTTGAGTCCTTTGTAGTCCACTCTCTGAATGTAGGACAAGTAGGATCTAGTTACGAAGGAAGTCAGGCTCGGTTCCTGATCTTCCTTAGTAATATCCCTTAAGTGTAGATATGAACTTGATCTTAACCATGATTATTAAGTATGCACCAATCATAGTATGCTTTGACTCATAATTAAGAATGACTTAGGAATTAGTTTCTCTATTGTATCTACTTAGCCATGCTAGTGCCATCTAAAGGAGTACTTGGAGTGTTCAATTATCAATTATCATTTATCATTCATATTGCATTTATCAATATATTCATTACCCCTGTTGTGAGTAGAAGATTGGTTATGATTTATTTCTCCATCATAAGTATAATTTATCAATATATTCCCTTTTGTCCGTCCTTTCCTGTGGTAAATATATAAATAATGATATCTGGAATACTATCGGTTGAAGTGTTACAATGGTATATTATCTGTGTGCTTGCAGAACTCTTCATTTATATAATTGCATTAATTCTGAGTCACAATAAAATACCTACACGCATTTCTGGCGGCGTTGTTTGAAGTAGAGTTAAAACTCTGTCGATAGTAGGGATGCTAAGAAATATCAACAATAGATAATTGCAAATGCCACCATAAATAAAATGAATATCTCCGTAAATCAATTTTGTTAGACAACTGTAAACACATCCATAAATAAAATGACTGTCTAAGTAAAATGCCGTTGCCACGCTACGAGTTCGAGAATTCCACGATGATGACCATTGGCTACCTAACATTAAAATTCTAGATCCGCCATTGGAGGGAGGGGCTAGTACTGTAGAATTGTAGAGATAAAGGAGTAAAGAGAGAGTTCAAGAAGAGAGAGAGAGAGAGATCAAGTGCGGCTGCATGGCCGACACATAGGAAGCGGGATTTTCTTTTTTTTCAAAGGACTTTCACATCAATCCACATGTGTTGGGGTGAATTGAGGTAAAATTTAGTTCTTCCACAACTCCAACAGCCAAATTCCATAGTTTTATAAAATAGAAAACTTCTTAAAAAATAAGAGGTATATGACAGCCTTGCTATTATCTTCAGACTAGTTGGCTTTATATGGGATAGCCAGCTTACTATTTTACAAAGCCAGATAACACATCTGTTGAAATCTACTTTTTGCAATACAAATTCTAAAATAGCCTCCAAAACAAAAATATCCGCCGAGCTATTAGAATTGCTCACGTGGATGAATGCGAATCTGACTACGTCCAGACAAAAGGCATGCATATATGTGTGTATCCAGCCGCCTGCCCAAGACTTACGCGGCATCCCAGGAAAATTTGGTACCTTTCCTGAAAAAAACAAAATAACCATATTTTTTTAGGAATCTGATTCTGATCACGCACGAAAAAATCTGCCTCGGTTGGTTGCATATATATTTCTTATCGTTCGGTCGCCAGCCCTAGAAAATCTTCGTCCGCCTCTCCTGCGAATCGAACGGCCATGTCGTCGCCGTGGTTTGACAATTACACGACGATGACCGTCGGCTCCTCGGAGGCCAACAAGCTGGGCAACGGCAGGTACGTCAAGTCCGACCGGATCAACGCCGGAGGCCACTCCTGGCGCATCGCCTTCTACCCGAACGGCAGGCTCGTCGGCACCACCGCATCCATGTCCCTCTTCCTCCTGCTGGACGACGACAACTCCGAAGGCGGCAGAACTACCGCCGCAGCCGCCGACGAATACGTCGTCCATGTGAAGTTCAGGTTCATGATGCACGAGGTGTACCACGATAGGTCGCCAGTTTTCTTGTCTAGCACGGTCGCCGCGGCCTTCAGCAGGCGGAGCAACGCGCACGGCTTCGAGCGCTTCGTCTCCCGCGAGGACTTCGAGAAGACGGCGCTTTTCAAGAGCGATCGCTTCGCGATCGAGTGCCGCCTCACCGTCTTCCCGGCGGGCAGTAAACGGACCACCGTGCAGATGTCGCGCTCAAGCCGGCCGGATCCGACCGTCGTCCAGGCAACGCCGCGCCACCTGCCTTGCCGAAACCATCCGTGGTGCAAGTGCCACCGTCTGCCCCACCTCCGCCACCGCCGACGCCGATGCTATCTGTCGTGAAGGCGAGGGTGCCGCCGGCCGCCTCACCGGAACCATCGGTGGTGACAGCAGCGCCGCCGCCGAAGCCATCTGTCTCGGCGGCAGGACAGAGGGACACGGCGCCGCTCTCTGGGCTGCCCGCCGACCTTGGGTGCCTCCTGGCGACAAAGGAAGGTGCAGACGTGGACTTGGAGGTGCGCGGCAAGGTGTTTGCCGCCCACAAGTCCGTGCTCGCTGCCCGGTCACCGGTTTTCATGGAGCAACTCTTCGGGCCAGCGAAGGAGGAGGACACCAGCTACGTGAGCATCATCCTCAACATGCGTCCGGAGGCGTTCGAGGTTCTGTCGCACTACCTGTACATAGTGGCGGATCCACAGGGTATGCCCTGCGATCCTGTCGTGCGTCGTAATAGGAAGTGTACGCAGGCATGGAACTGCTACGGCGCTGCCGCCCGCACGAGTGAAATTCACCTGCCTGCCTCGCACACGGTCACCCACGCCTCGATAGATAGATGGAACGACGCAAGGGGCAAAACCCATACGCCAAGCCTCCACTACAGGAAAACGCCTCTTTGCCGACTGCTTGCCCCGGTCGGCAAAGGCATAAACCCAGTCGGCAAAGGCTTTGCCGACCGCAAAGCCACATGGCAGTCGGCAAAGAGCAGTCGGCAAAGCCTGGGTCGGCAAAGGCGGATTTGTCGACTGCCACGTGGCACACAGTCGGCAAATCCTTTGCCAACTGCCACGTCAGCAGTCGGCATAGCCACGTGGCGCCGTCAGCCCTGACGGCAGGCTTTGCCGACTGCTGGTTCCTCGGCAGTCGGCAAAGAATTTTTTTTTCAAAAATTGTTTGCCGACTGGCCGCCAGCTCGGCAGTCGGCAAAGAAAGAAAATATTTTTTTTTTGAAATGTTCTTTGCCGACTGCTTTCGGAGTTGCAGTCGGCAAAGATTTGACCTCTTTGCCGACTGCCTCCCATTGCAGTCGGCAAAGACTCTGTCCTGGGTTTTTTTAAACAGTCGGCAAAGCTGGAATTTTTTTTTTTTTTGCTTTTGTTTTCTGTTTTCTCGCATCAAAACCCTGCAAAATCACAAATTATAATCCAATTTCACTAGAAGCACCGGTAGCACCATTTATATCACAATTTCATCACATTTATCGCCAACATCACCACATATATCACAATAACGCACAACATCACATATATCTCACATATATGTCACAATAACAACCACACAAGTGCATTACAACCATCACATGAAGTCCAACACGTCGAACACCACAAGTCGACGTCCATCACACGAAGTTCAACATAACAAGTCTAGGTCCATAACGAAGAAAAGAAATACATGACAACAACTTCGACGATACGGTGGATACATGATAACAGAATCGACAAGTACCTAGCTCGTCGCGCCGTCCCCGGTCTCGTCGTCCGCTCCGCCCCCAGAGCCCCCAGGGTTTGCCCACGGAAACCCCCTTGGACCAAACTGAGGCGCCTGCGCGTACTGCCACCCTCCGCGCACCGGCGGCCACGAGTACGTCGGAGGAGGGCCACGCGGAGGTGGATACGGTGGATAGGGTGCAGGTGGTGGATACGACATCATCTGATGGCCGGGACCTCCAGGAGACGGGTTCGAACCCGCCGACTGTACCTGCACAAGTTAAACGCCAAGTGATGTCATTAGTATCTGCAGCATGGACGCGCAAGTTAAAGCAAGAGTTAATATACTCATCGGGGTCCCTCCAGGAGCGACAGGAGCAGGCACAGGAAAAAACTCTGGAGGAGGAGGTGGTGGAGCGAACATTGGAAGAGGAGGCGGTGTAGACGCCCCGGGCGTCTGCATGGACTGGAAGAAGCTGGCCATGTTCTGCATCTGAGTGTTGTAGTGCTGCTGCAGGCTTTGCTGGTAAGCCATCTGTTGCGCCATCATCTGCGCGTGCAACGTGGCGATCCTCTCCTCCATCTTGGCCTCCATCTGGGCCTGCAATATTACATCCGCAGTGTTGATTGTATGTACAGGTGCGAAACGAGTAAACGACGAACGAAACGGCACTTACCTGTGACGCTGACTGCCGCCGGGGCGCTACGGGGATGTCGCTGGAGATGTCCAGGTTTTAGCCACCCGACGTCGCCACTTGCTCGAAACTTTCTCAAATTTTTACCACAGCCTCCGCATGCGATGACAAGACACGTCGTCAAGTTTCGTCATTTTCGGACTCCGTTTCGATTTTATAAAATTTAAAAACACTTTTCACGCGCGTGGCTCGGCGTGTTCCGACACCAACACGGTCGAAATTTCACGCGAGGCCCCGCACACGGCCTCAACATGCTCCAAACATCATGAATATCATTTTCTGAATGGCCGGATTCCATTATTTCATGTACCTGCAGTTCAAATCTGGAGCTGCCGGAAAAAATCAAAGAAACAGAAAAAATCTACGGAATATAGCAAAATAAATCAAAATGATCCCAAACTTGGAATATATCATGTACTTACTGTATCAAGGCAACACAAAAAACTGGGATCGAAAATCAAAAAAAATAAAAATTCTTTGCCGACTGCCAGGGAGGATGGCAGTTGGCAAAGCCTGCGCCTTTGCCGACTGCTGACGGAGTGGCAGTCGGCAAAGGTGACGGTGTGGATGGCGTCAACCATGGCCTGCCTTTGCCGACTGCAATTCTTTGCCAACTGCCTGGCAGTCGGCAAAGCCAGGCAGTCGGCAAATCCTGCTTTGCCGACTGCAGGAAATTCCAGTTGGCAAAGGGACCTCTTTGCCGAGTGTCGAAAAAAAACAGTTGGCAAAGAAAATTGCAGTCGGCAAAGAGCCAGTTTCCTGTAGTGCTCAGCCTCGGCCCCCAAGGCCAAGCGTAGCAGGTCGATTAGCGGTTGCAGCTGTGGCGCACCGCTGAGCCTGGAGGGGGATGCATGTGGCCATGGGGTCCAGGTCAGATTATACTATGAATAGATTTGTCGTTTGCATATTGCACCTGCATCAATAATCTTTGATTCTTTCTCAAAAATCCTTACCTGGTGTTCATCGTCCACAGATTAGCAAGATTGATCAACAATTTAGTATCATGTGAGTGTTTGTGTCATGGCATATGAGGATTGAGGATTCAATCCGTGCACTTACAATTTTTTTAATTGTTTGGTATTGTGTTGTTAATAATTATTGCGTACGTCTACGTCGTACGGTGTAATTCTAAAAAAAAAGAGATGGAGATATTGCATTGCTTTTAACAATTGGTTGGATGAACGTGATATAATCAATACATAAGCATCAGTTAAAAAAGTTAGATAAATAGTATTGTAAGTCTTTTACTCTCTTTTATGCATATATTTGGAACTATCAGTGAGATGCTTGACCATATGTGGATGTTTTTCAACTTAATCTTCAAAATTTAAAACTTATCGTGTTATTTACTGTATATATGCTGAATTACATTGCAAATTTTATAATTGTTGTCAAATGATTTTACCGATTTGTATATAAGGTATTTTTATGGCATACCCTAATTAAAATCCTAGATCCACCGCTGCACCGACACGTTGCCGCCGGAGATGGCCATTAACTCGCTGGAAGAAGGCGTGGTGCTAGCTGAGGATTTGCTTGCCGCTGCGGATCGATATGACCTGAAAGATCTGAAGCTGCTGACCGAGAACAGGCTGTGCTATCATGTCGGCGTGAGCACGGTCTTGCCAATGTTGGGGCTAGCGGAGCGCTACCAGTGCTGCAAGCTTAAGAAGATGTGCCTAGAGTTCATCGGTTCTTGCGGGAACACAAGCGCAGTCATGGCGACAAATGGCCTCGAGACTCTAGCGAGAAGCAACCCATCTGTCATCAAGGATGTAATCACCAAGATTTTGGATGGAACCGAGGCAAGGAGGAGGCGTCTCATCAATTTTTGTATTTTTGCTTTCTGTTTCATCTTGCCATTTTTTCTTGAAAAAACTATCGAGGCTTATTACGACTGACCTGAACATTTGTGTTAAAGCATACTACGCTTAATTTTGTGATGCTTGGTTGGTCATTTTTCATCAACAAATCAAGGTTAAGAAGATAATTCTGTATTTTGGTGTCCTTCGTGGCTCTGAAAGATAAACCATACCTTTTTTAGAGTACTAGGTTCATGCTATTGCATTGCATTGGGAGTAAAACATTAGGCCACCACAATACAATTTTTTCTCGAATACGTAGGAGATCTGCATATCATTTTATTAATGAGAGAAAAAGGATCGCCCCCTTACAAACACCACCTCGATCCTGGCCGAGCTGTTAGGGGTTTTATTTACATCAGAAAAACTAAAACTCTGGACAACTGAGAGGGGTGAGACCTGACCACAAACCTCCAACCGACCAAACCAAGATAAGCTAACCAAGCCCACCACTGTGACCAAGCCCCAGCGTGCGCAAGCTAGGCGCTCCCGCCAGGCTCCAAAAATGATGCTCTTCTCTGAACTCCTCGAGCAGCCTGGTGATGCAGGAGCGAGACCCCTCAAAAATGTAGGCATTTCGGTGCCTCCAAAGGGTCTAGGTGCCTAGAATGATAATTGTGTTCAGGCCTTTCTTCTCTTTCAGAATTCTCTTGATTGCTTTCCGCCACCAAATTGTCAGTGACTTCTCTTGTCTTGTGGGAGTTCAGTCACAATTCCAAAGGCGTGAGGATCCATGACCAGAATTCTCGAGCAAGAACACACGTAGTAAGCTAGTGTTGGACCGTCTCATCTTCCTAATTACACAAGGGACAATGGCTTGGGTGAGGCAAACCTCTCTTAACTAATCTATCTATCGTCCAGCACCTGTTTCGGATTGCTAACAGGAATAGCTTGCACTTTGGTGGTGTCCAGGACAGGATTTCCATAAACATTAAACTGGCTCGAAGACCAATCCATTGATGAACGCTCAAATATTATCGACATATCTCCACATTTTGGACTTTGACCTCTTGAGTATGTCCTTCCTTGCATAGGAATTGACACATCTGCATTGTGACCAAGCAACTTTGAAACTTTTAATTTGGGCCACTGCCGGGAACTAAGATATATGTGTAAGAGACAGAGATGGGAGAGAATACTCAGCTCGCGTGTTCATAACAGTGTGCCGGTATAAATACAAAGGCCAGAACAACAGTGGCCGTATACTCCTAACCACTACCCTGAAGACTAGGATCAGCTGAAGAATAGGCATGCACTGACCAGTTCGTATACAACAACTAAACAGCTGATCCTTATCTATGCTAGAGTATCCGAGGGAATTGGCCGTTTACACCCCCCCGCAGTTGGAGCTTCGGTTATCCGTATGCACAAACTGTCTCTGAAATCATTGAACAATGAAGTTGGCAAACCCTTCGTCATGATATCTGCAAATTGGTGGCGAGTAGGGATTTGCAGAACTTGGAACTGACCAAGGGCGACCTTCTCTCTTACAAAATGAATGTCAAGCTCCACATGCTTCGTTCGGCGATGATGCACTGGATTTTCAGCCAAGTAAACTGCAGAGACATTGTCACAATAGATTACCGTGGCCTTGTCGATGCGCACATGCAGTTCGCGAAGCAAATTCCGGAGCCAACAGCATTCCGCGGCGGCGTTCGCCACGGCGCGATATTCAGCTTCAGCGCTAGACCTGGATACCGTCGTCTGTCGCTTGGACGACCATGAGACGAGAGAGTCCCCGAGGAACACACAGTATCCCGAAGTTGACCGCCGTGTATCGGGACAGCCTGCCCAATCGGCATCCGAGTACACCTTCAGGTCGGTCGATGGTGACGCAGAGATCTTCAGCCCGTGCTGGATTGTGCCCCTCAAGTAGCGTAGGATCCTCTTGACAATGGTCCAGTGCACATCATGTGGAGCGTGCATATGCAGGCAGGCTTGATTGACTGCATACGCAATGTCCGGCCTCGTCAGCGTCAGGTATTGGAGGGCGCCGGTGATGCTGCGGTAGAAGGATCCATCATCGACAGGATGACCATCAGCGGCTGACAATTTTGGTGTAGCCTCAATTGGTGTGGAAGCAGGCTTGCAGTTTGCCATTCCGGCTCGCTCAAGTATGTCCTCCGTGTACTGAGCTTGACTGAGTGTGAAGCCATTGCTGTCGCGGCGAACCTGGACGCCCAGAAAGAAGTGGAGGGCACCGAGGTCTTTGATTGCGAAGGCCTGACTGAGCTTGTGGACGACCTCGCGCAGCAAGGATGTTGTCGAGGCAGTGAGGATTATGTCATCCACATAGACGAGGAGGTATGCCGCCTGCCCACCGTGACTGAAGATAAACAAGGAGCAGTCGGAACCAGCCGCTGTGAAGCCCATGCTGCGCAGGTGGCTGTCGAGGCGCTGAAACCACGCTCTGGGTGCTTGCTTGAGGCCGTATAAGGACTTGATCAGGAGGCACACATGGTCTGGTCGGGAAGCATCTTTGAACCCAGCAGGTTGATGGCAATAGACTCGCTCGGCAAGATCACCGTGCAGGAACGCATTCTTGACATCGAGTTGGTGAACCGGCCACTGACGGGTCGCTGCAAGGTGAAGTACTGTACGTATGGTTGCTGGTTTCACCACCGGAGAGAAAGTCTGATGGAAATCTACTCCAGGTCGTTGAGAGAACCCTCGGACAACCCATCTGGCTTTGCGCCGCTCGAGCGTTCCGTCGGCGTTGAGCTTGTTCTTGAACAACCACTTCCCGGTGATGACATTGGCATGTGCTGGCCGAGGCACCAGCGTCCAAGTGCCGTTGGCCTGCAGAGCATCATACTCCGCCTGCATCGCTGCTAGCCACTCGGGATCGCGAAGGGCAGCGCGGACGGAGGACGGCGCCGGGGTGATGTCGGCGGTGGTGGCCACGTGCGCGTACTTCGGGTTAGGCAGGTGAATGCCATCCCGCGCGCGTGTGACCATCGGGTGCCGCGGCGCTGGTTCCGGTGTTGACGAAGACGGGCCCGGCTGCGGTGGAGGAGGCTCGACCGTCGATGGCGACTGGTGCTGCGGAGGTGCTGATGCCGCAGCAGGTGATGCGTCACGCGCCGGGGACCCATGCGCCTGGTGACCGCGGACTGAAGCGTCGCGAGGTGGTGACCGCGCACGCTGTCGTGGTTGTCGGGGCGCCGCATGAGCATGTACCACATCATCCGAACATGGTTGGCATGGAGGGTGTTCGAGCAGTGGTGTCGTCTGTTCCTGCGCAAAAGGAAAGCATGTCTCGTCGAAATACACGTGACGAGAGATTAGCACGCGTTTGGTGACTGGGTTATAGCATTTGTAGCCACGCTGATCGTGCGGGTAGCCAAGAAAGATGCAGCGTGCAGAGCGTGGCGCGAGCTTATGGGGTGCGGTAGCTGCTGTGTTGGGGTAGCACAAGCAACCAAAGACGCGGAGGTGTTGGTATTCTGGCGCTGTGCCGAACAGCAGTTCATACGGCGTGGCGTGCGCCCTTGGACGGCACGGGCGGCGGTTGAGTAGGTATGTGGAGGCTGCAAGGGCATCTGGCCAGAAAGTGAGGGGAGCTGAGGCCTGGAAGAGGAGAGCACGAAGTCCATCATTGATGGTACGCAGAGCACGTTCGGCGCGGCCATTTTGCTGTGAAGTATAGGGGCATGTCAGGCGAAGAACAATCCCATTCTGTGCAAAGAATGCGCGAGTGGCTGAGTTATCAAACTCTCTACCATTGTCAGTTTGGAGGCACATAATAGGAACTTGAAACTGTGTGCGCACAAAAGCATGGAAGGAAATAATGGTTGGGAGGACATCTGATTTGTGGCGCAGTGGGAATGTCCAAGCATAGTGAGAGTAATCATCCAACATGACAAGGTAGTATTTATAACCGGAGTTGCTGAAAATGGGAGATGTCCAAACATCACAATGCAACAATTGAAAGGGAAAGCTAGAAACATTATTGGAAACACTAAATGGCAGTCGAACATGCTTGCCGAGGCGGCAGGCGTGGCAAGTATGGCGACTGGATTTGGTGCAGGAAAAGCCAATGGAGCGTGACATCCGCTGGAGCGTGCCCTGGCCTGGATGACCGAGGCGAGCATGCCACAGCGTGCTGTCGTTGGAGGCGAGAAGGGCCGCTGCAGGGCGAGCCGAGGAAGCTGAGGTGGGTGCCGGCGAGCCAGGTAGAGGGTAGAGGTCACCGGAAGAGTCACATCGGAGGAGCGCCATCTTGGTACGAAGATCCTTAATGGAAAAACCCCAGGGGTCAAATTCAACAGAAACTGAATTATCACGGGTTAAAGCACGTACAGAGATGAGATTCTTGATGAGTTGTGGAGCTATTAAAACATTGCGAAGATGAAGGGGGGTTGAGGAAGTGGGAATTGAGGCATGGCCAGTATGCTGAGCAGGAAGGAGTTGTCCATTGCCGACAACAATGTGACGATGGACAGGAGGGGAAGGGGAAGAGTGTAGAATACCGGAGTTGGACTGGCGGAAGTTCCCATCGTCCGTGGAGAGGATGACAGGAACGTGGTTGCGGATGTTCAGCAGCACAAGAGTGGCGGCTGGGGGCGGAGCAGGGTCATTAGGGCCAGCGAATGGGTTGGAGGCACCGGACGCAGCGGAAACAGGACTGGCCATGGCTGAAAAATGGAGAGGAGAGCAGCGGAAGGATGTTGGATCAAGAGTAAGCTGATACCATGTAAGAGACAGAGATGGGAGAGAATACTCAGCTCGCGTGTTCATAACAGTGTGCCGGTATAAATACAAAGGCCAGAACAACAGTGGCCGTATACTCCTAACCACTACCCTGAAGACTAGGATCAGCTGAAGAATAGGCATGCACTGACCAGTTCGTATACAACAACTAAACAGCTGATCCTTATCTATGCTAGAGTATCCGAGGGAATTGGCCGTTTACAATATGGACTATGTAAACTTTATTGAAAATGACCAAGAGTATCACATTATAACATTGAAGAAACAGGCTGATTGAGACAATGCGTGCAGAATTTACCAAAGAGTGAATGGGCGACGATGTTGGAATGGTGCACCAAGGCACGCATAGCCGCATAGGAAATATAAACACTTACCTTTGTTGAAAAATGACCAGCCAAGCAATCACAAAATTACAAGGTAGCACTATTCTTATTAACACCAAATGTCTAGGCCAGCCATAAGCCTCCCATAGTTTCACTAGTCTAGTCTATCAAACTGTAATGAGACGCCTTCTCATTGCATCCAGAATCTCGTCGATTACATCCTTGACAACACATGGGCTGCTTCTCGCTAGAGTCTCGAGGTCATTGGTCGCCATGACCGCCCTTGTGTTCCCACAAGAACCAACGAACCCTAGGCACGTCTTCTTAAGCTTGCAGCACTGGTAGCGCTCAGCTAGCGCCAACATCGGCAAGACTGTGCTCACGCCGACATGATTGCATGCACATCTTCTTCTCAGTCAGCAGCTTCAGATGTTTGAGCTCATATCGATCCGCAGCGGCAAGCAAATCCTCGGCTAGCACAGCGCCTGCTTCCGACGAGTTCATGGACATCTCCGACGGCAACATGTCGGTGTACACGTATTGCAGCAGAGCCTCGAACGCCTCCGGGCGCATGTCGGGGATGAGCACAAAGATGGTTTCCTCCTCCTTCGCCAACCCGAAGAATTTGTCCTTGAAAACCGGCGACCGGGCGGCGAGCACGCACTTGTGCGCGGCGAACACCCTGCCGAGCACCTCGAACTCCACGTCTGCCCCTTCCTTTGTTACCAGGAGGCGGCCAAGGTCGGCGTTCAGCCCAGAGAGCGGCGGCCAGGGGCGGAGCTACATGGTGGTCCAGGTGGTCCGCGGACCACCGGCCGGTGCGTACCAGGCCCATAGATATAGGAAAATTCAGTCAGATCGGATACGTACGTCCGAGCGTCCGCGGCCTCCGCGAATATGCCCTGCGGCCGTTCGGCGCTCCTTCGTATTTCTCCGTGCGGCCGCTATGCGCCCCTTCGTATCCCCTTGATGAGTTGTGCTTCATAGAATTCGATATACCAAACGATAGCGGCGGCGGCGGGTCGGCGGCAGGCGCCGGACGACGAGCAGCCACACACGTGAGTCATCTGCAGGTATACGTCTCAACATCTTCATCCAATTAGCCTGCTCGTTTAGTCATGTTTCCTTTTTTTCTCTTCCAATCTCTCCTTAGAGCTAGAGAATAAGTAAATTAGCCCTAACTCGAGCAGAACGCATCAGCAATGGCCGGTGGCTAGCGACACCGATCCATCCACCATCAGGCATCAGACGTTCAGAAGTTGCAAGCCACAAGATACACAAAACTTTATTTTATTTTGTGTCATTAGATTATATTATTGCACGGTCGCATTGGACTATTTAATTTTAATTGTAGGATAAGATTTTTTTGTGTAAAATTGATTATTGGAATGGTAAATTAAAACAATATTTTTTATTCTCTTGCAGACTTATAGAAATATGAAAAGGAGTGGTGATACTGCGTCTCTTTTTCAAAAATATGCATCAAAGAATATATTCTGCAATGACCTTTATCAAGAATAAGTTGAAAAACTCTGTATGCCTTTTTTCTTTAATTGTGTTTTGTATAATTCATATACTTATGTACCGACATGTTAAATTTAGTCAACAAAATTTTCGATAATGGACCACCATAGCTACAAATCCTGGCTACGCCAATGGCGGCGGCGGCGCCCTGGCCGTCACGACGCGCTGTCCTGCCGGGACAGACGCCGGCTGTCCACTCGCCCCTTCGGCGGGTGGTTCTGGTCGGACACACGGTGGCGGCGCACTTGACATTGCGACAGATGGCGCCGGCGAGGCAGACGGCAGCGGTGTTGCCACAGGCGGCGATGTTGCCCTCACGGTAGATGGCTCCGGCGGCGGCGGTGGCGGCGGCGGTGACATGGCCGTTCGATCTATCGCAGGAGAGGCAGAGGGAAGAATTTTGGGGCAGAGCAGGCGACCGAAGCGATAGAAGTGGAGGGGGTGCCACGCAAGTCTTTTGCCGGTGCCTATCCAGGCGCCTCCAGATTCACAGAGGTTCAAGGAAATCGAGGAACATAAATAACCGGAGGAAATATCATAAAACAATTTCCCTAGAAATATGGTACTATAAATAAAATAAATCTGTTTCAAGTCCCGTTAAAATTTTACAAATCTGCCCCCCCCCCCAAAGGCAATGATATGGTACACCCTCGGTGAAATTTTTGTATTTTGGTCCCTTTTGAAAACAATTTTTATAAAAAGACCTACGTCAAAACTTTTTCTGAAAATAGACCATTTTTAGGCGTCTTAGAACATGACGCCGAGGTATGGTGGTCGGCGTCGACTGACACGACGCCGAGGTATTGCCACGTCACGGACGACCGGGGTCGTCGGCGACACGGTGGCACGTGGGGTCCAAGACATCGGCGTCGTGTCAGCCAACGCCAAGGGCCCAACCTCGACGCGGCTGGACTGCGCGCCGAGATATTGGCACCATCCGGCGCGCGGCCCAGGCGGCCCAACAACGCACGGTGGCCCAGTAGCTCGGCGCAGGGTCACTTAACGCCGAGCCACAGACCTCGGTGCGGCCTGACTCAACGCCGAGGTCTGGTCCCTTGAGGCCGCGCCGAGGCCCCCTTCTTCTTCCTCCCTCCATTCTGAAGACCGCCGGCTCCCAAATCCCCCACGGCCCCCACGAAACTCTAACCCCCAAATGCGACTCTAGGTGCCCGGATCTTGTCTCCCGAAGCTTTCTCGAGGTAATGGTCCCTCCCCTCCTCCAATCTATCCATGTAGATGTGCTTGCATTGTCTCTAATCATGTGGAATCATGGGTGTATGGTGTTTTGGTATATTTGTGTTTGCATTTGCAAAATGTATGGCTTAGGATGATTGAGTGCATTGTTGTTTAACTGTTTTATGTGCTGAACATGTTAGGTTAGTTTGGTTTCTAGTTATTTTGGTCATTAGGGTTCTTTGTTTATTGTAGGTGTCATTAGGGTTAGTTATTTGTTGGTCATTAGGGTTAGTATGTATTTTATTTATTTGTTGGTCATTACATTTCAATTTTTTATGACTAAGGCGTTTTGCCAAGGTACTCCTCTTTCCCCTCTTTCATTTCATCCATTTAGATTCGGTTGTTTTTGAACTTGGCATTATAGGTTTGGTTCATGTTCATGTCATTCGTGCAATGTATGGTGGTTCAAATGATTGAATGACCTAAATGTATAGTTGTTG
Source organism: Miscanthus floridulus (assembly GCF_019320115.1). Taxonomy (NCBI): domain Eukaryota; kingdom Viridiplantae; phylum Streptophyta; class Magnoliopsida; order Poales; family Poaceae; genus Miscanthus; species Miscanthus floridulus. Next base: position 6,308,908 of record NC_089583.1, on the reverse strand, counting down.
TTGTTGTTGTTGTTGTATATGTTCTGGTTTATAATCATTGAGTTAAATTTTGTGTTTGTTGGGATTCAAATTTGCTTAGGGTTTGTAATGAAAAGCTTATTTGGGAGGTATGGTGATTTAGTGTTGGTAGCTTTACATTCGTTGCAAGGTACTTTGGATTGATTTTTTTCTACGTAATGTTAGGATGCCAAGGCGTGGTAAAGCTCGTATTCCAAGGTAATCCCAATATTTATTCATTATTTGTGCAACAAATAGAAAACCCTAGGTTTAGGTTTGGTTCTCCGTTAATATGACTAAATTCTTTCAATTGTAGCTATGGTCGCCAGAGGGCAAATCCCTACGACCTAAAGCCTGTCCCTGAAGGTGTTCCTCGACCAATGTGCTTTTGTGGTGATCCTTGCAAGGTAGACATCTCTGAAGATGAGAAAACATATAGACAGAGGTACTGGATGTGTCCCAATTATGCATGGGAACCTACAAAGCAACAGCACCGTGCATCGTTTGTGAGGAATTTTTATTGTGTGTTAATTAATTTTCTTGTGATATTAAGTATTGCTTATTTATTTGTTTTGTAACAATTTGTTTTTCTTGCAGACCATTCCACCACTGTGTGACTTTGAGCAGTGGATTGACACTGAGATCAAGGAGTCGGACAAGCAGCATCTAGAAGGCCTGAAGGAGTGGGATGCGGAGGTTAAGGAGAGGTTTGAGCAGAGACGTAGACAGGAGGCTATAGAAAAGGAGCATAAGGAAGAGGAGGAAAGGAGGCATGTTGCTGTGTACAGGGCGGAGAGGGAGAAGAAGCTTGAGCATGTGCGTCGAGCGAAGGCAGCGATGGAGGAGAATCCTGATGCCTAGAGGAAGGGAAAGTGGCCTCGTTGCACTCAGTAGGTATTTGGTTTATTCACGAGCGATATCGTGTAGCCCTAGACTTTTTTTACTATGTTGTAATGCACTCTGCTTTTATTTTAGATGAACTTATTCCCTGGACTTTTTTTATTATGTTGTAATGCACTATGCTTTTATTTCAGATGGTCTTATGCCCTGTACTTCGTTAACTATCCTAAGACTGTAGTGCTACTGTTTGTATCACTGAAAAGGCTACTTGTGCTGTTGCAGTCACTAAAAGGGCTACAAGTACTGTTGCTGTCAATGAAAAGTCTATTTGAAAACTCACTGAAAAGCCTAGATTCGTTTACTGTTGTATCCGTATACGCAGTGAATTAATATCAGAGTGATGTACTGCATTTAGATGAAGTGACAAAACATAGGTGTAGCCTTTTTAGATGAAATGACCGGTCATGGTTGTAGGCTTTTCAGATAAAGCATCTAGCCTTTGCAGATTCAATAAATGAGTACGCACACAAGTTTTTTGACAAGTAGCATTCATGGTGAACCTGCCTTCATCTCTATATATAGTGGTCCATGTCTTGCTCCACATCCACACAACTTGTTTTCTGGTTTAGTTTTAGGAAATGTCGAGCGGAGGTTCCTCGAGTGGAAAGGGTTTCGGCGGAGGGAGAGGAAAGGGGGTGAGGAAGGGACCTCCGATTGTGTGGGAGGGTTCTCTGGGTCCTGATTCTTTTGAAGAACCAATAGAGGAATTTCCTTTGGAGAGGAAGAGTGACTTCACCCGTGAGAGACCTCTTAGATCATACGACAAGCGCATTGAAGATTGGTCAAAATGCCATCACGGTTTGGATTGTGTTGTGCAGATGTACAATGACTGTGACGGTGGAGGCCGTCGTTTCTTCAGATGCCCATGAGGATTTGTATTTCCTTTGAACTCTCTCCTTTTTTAGATTTGCATTTGGTTTCTAGTAGTACTTATTGGTAGATGGGTTTTCAGGATTCAAGCTGTCCAGATAACTGTGGCTTCACTAGATGGGTCGACCCTCCTCCTATCTATCCCCATCAACAGTACATCACATATCTACAGGGACGCATCTTTGACCTAGAGTATGGCCCTGGAAGTGGTAACAGGGACAAGTCGGACGATGACAATAGCAATGATGTAGAGGAGGCACTATGCAATAATCCGTACTGCGAGTGCCCGTACCATAAGAAGGATGGGCCTCCTTCTCCACCGCCACCGCCACCGCCTCCGTCAAATGGAGGATACTATGGGGAAGGCGCAACTCAGTTCAATATGTGGGAGCATTATTAGGACCAACCTTTGTTAGTCAATCCGAATGTGGAATGCTTGTATGAGTTGTTCTTTTCAATCTTCTAAGGCATGCTAGGTTTAGTTTGCAACATGCCATTGTTAGTTTTCATGTGAGTGTGTACCCTTTGCAATGTCTGTATCACTTGTTTCTTTCAATCCCCTAAGGCATGCTAGGTTTAGTTTGCGACATGCCATTGTTAGTTTTGATGTGAGTGTAATCATTGTGCATTCGCTATTTCATAAATTGCAGTTTACCTACCTCTAAGTTTCATGTACTATGGTTGATTCCCAAACTGAAAAAAAAGATTTGACTCTCTAAAAATAGGGGATTGAAATCGAACCAACATTTGGTTTTTCCTACAGGAACAAACATAAATATAGCATGTCTACTCTTATTAGTATAACTCGTGTTAGTAGAAGAGGAATCGTTGAGAAAGATTTTTCATTTGAATCATGCAAATAGGATTGCATCCTATACCAAAGGTTTACAAGACCTCTGTCTTTAATACTTTATTCTTTCTATTTTATGATTCATAGGCTCGGCGTCAAGTCGGACGATGCCGAGATAGATGACCAAGGCATTGATTCGTACCACGCCGACCCTAGGGTTTGGCCCGGCCGTTTACGTGTTGGGCTGAGGCTCGGCGTTGAGTCGGCCCACGCCAACCCTAGGATTTGGCTCGGCCGTTTGCGAGTTGGGCTGAGGCTCGGCGTCGAGTCGGCCCACGCCAACCCTAGGGATCACAACGGCCGGCACCAGGTTTGGGCTGAACCTCGACGCTTAGTCCGCCCACGCCGAGGTTAATGGCTCAGCGTCAATTTACGGCACGCCGAGGTTGGGCACCTCGGCGCTTCGAGGCAAAGGATTCCAGTATGCACCAGTGGTCGGCGTCAAATGACTAAATGCCGAGGTGCCCACACTCGGCGTGTGTTCAATTGACGCCGAGCTCCTAGGTTCACCAAAATATATCATCTCTTCTTTGATTTGCTTCACTATTGCCCACTACTCTAATCTGCCGACGATGACCTTGTGCCAACAACGGACCTGAGCTCGCTAGCTCCCCGACTCTCCTAAGCCGCTTCGTCCCCTTTGCGTTCTTGCCATGTCACCATGGATCCAATAGAGGTTGATCGTAACATGGAGGATGGGGATGATGACACCCCTTCTTTCTTGTGAGTTGCGACGGAGGCCCTCTCTTGATAGCTGGAAACATGAAACATGGCGACGTTCCACATTTGGGGAATATCATTATGAGGACAATCACATTTTCATTTCAGAAATAAAGTATAGCTTATCTTAAATTAAATATCGTGGTGGATACGCCGAGCTTGGGGTTCACCAAAAAACATAATACACAGAATTTCACATAACAAATGACCACACCGACATACACATTCATTCAACATCCATACATACATAAGGTCCAACACATTCAACATCCAACATAGTCCAACACATTCAACATCCAACATAGTCCATACATATGCTTCATCAATCAACCAACATAGTCCAAACATAGTACAAGGTCCATACATAGTGCATTACATAAGGTCCAATGCATACATAGTCCATGCACAAAATATAGCATATGAAGTCTTTGGATCTTTTATCGCTCCTTGTACCTTAACATGGACGGCGAGCGTAATGCTTTCCCCTCCCAAACGGATAGGTACCTAGAGTGTACCTGTCCACTGGTCTGAGCGTCCTCTGTGGATGTCCAGAACCGGAGGGGCCTTGAGTTCCTTGGGGTGCATCTCTAAGCTGGGACATGCCAATCTCATCATACTCATGATCATAGTACTCTCCCTGTCCTTCATCATCTTCATCATCATAATGACCATGTCCTTGACCACCAAAGTCTTCTTCACCACTAAGATCATCTTCGTCGCTAAGCTCATCCTCAATAGAAAAGTCTTCGCTAGCGTCGTCCAAACCTTCTTCTGCATCACCAATTACATAATCATCATCCTCTTCATCACTATCATGATTGCCCTCACCATCGGCAACCGGATTCTCTTCCTCATCTCCACTGTAGCCTAGTTGTGTGACAAGTATTTCTTCTTCAGACAAAGGACCATAACCTATGTGAGCGGGGGAAGATGGCCATGCTTTGAAGTTATCATTTCCTAAGCCGGGCTCCTTACTTACTACTAAATCCAAAGATCGCACTTCTGAGGCCAATACAACTGCCTTGTAATCATTCCATTCAGTCTCGCTTGTAATTTTGAGCAACCGCTTGATCCGAGGACCCTTCGATGACCCAACATCTATGACACCTTCAAACTGAACATGCACGTCTCCTTCATTCTAGCCTAACTTAACCTTCACTCGCTCCACTAACTGGGTCAAAGATGGTGTTTCAGAAAAAATCAACAACTCCTCACACATGTCCAGAAATTCCAAACTATCATCTCTTGTCCTAACAATACGGCCTCCATGATGCAACCTCACTAATTTATCCATCTACAGCCATCACACAACAAGTTGTGTCACATATCAATATATCATGCGAGTTTCAATCCAATAAGTAGAAACTAAAATATATCCTTTCATCTTTTTCAACCCCAACAACATAATCATTTCTAGTCATAAAAAATTGAAATGTAATGACCAACAAATAAATAAAATACATACTAACCCTAATGACCAACAAATAACTAACCCTAATGACACCTACAATAAACAAAGAACCCTAATGACCAAAATAACTAGAAACCAAACTAACCTAACATGTTTAGCACATAAAACAGTTAAACAATAATACACTCAATCATCCTAAGCCATATATTTTGCAAATGCAAACACAAATATACCAAAACACCATACACCCATGATTCCACATGATTAGGGACAATGTAAGCACATCTACGCGGATAGAATAGAGGAGGGGAGGGACCATTACCCCGAGGAAGCTTCAGGAGCCGAGATCGTGGCACCTAGGGTCGATTTTGGAGGCTAGGGTTTGGTGGCAGCGTGGGGGAGAAGAGAAAGAGGGGAGGCCAGCCGTCTTCAGAATGGAGGGAGGAAGAAGAAGGGGGCCTCGGCGCGGCCTTAAGGGACCAGACCTCGGCGTTGAGTCGGGCCGCGCCGAGGTCTGTGGCTTGGCATTAAGTGACCCCGCGCCGAGCTACTGGGCCACCGTGCGTTGTTGGGCCGCCTGGGCCGCGCGCCGGATGGTGCCAATAGCTCGGAGCGCAGTCCAGCCACGCCGAGGTTGGGCCCTTGGCGTTGGCTGACACGATGCCGACGTCTCGGACCCCATGCACCACTGTGTCGCCGACGACCCTGGTCATCCGTGACGTGGCAATACCTTGGCGTAGTGTTAGTCGACGCCGACCCCATACCTCGGCGTCATGTTCTAAGACGCCTAAAAATGGTCTATTTTCAGTAAACGTTTTGACGTAGGTCTTTTTGTAAAAATTGTTTTCAAAAGGGACCAAAATACAAAAATTTCACTACACCCTCGTACGGTCGTACCACGACGTGCGTGGAGCATCAGTTATTCTTAGCTAATCTATAAACCGTATGATCTGAGAAAATGTAAGTTCTAAGAAATATATGCATCAATGCATGGTGAACACCTTCTAATATGCAAAAGTTTCTACGCGATGGCACGACCCCGTATCTCCCTCCCCCTCTCCCTCTCCTTCTCCGACGTGCCCAAGACCACACCCACGCCCATGCCCATGCCCCACGTCTATGCTAGAGAGGAAGAAGCCGGCGGCGGTTAGGGTTTCCATCTCCGACATTAGAAGAGGGTTCCCATCTCCGATGTTAGAAGAGGGTTCAGGGAGAGGTAGTCATGACAAAGCGGTGCTAGCGGGTTGAAGGGCGGCGAGCAAGGCGGTAGGGGTGCCGCCGAGCAGGTGGTGGAGGACAACAAGTTGGGCAGGGCGATAGCAGGGGCGGCGTGGTAGAGCTCATCGACGCCCTGCCCTGGGATTACGGTGGGTGGGGTCGAGAGGCGGGGTGGGTTGATGGTGGCGTGGCGAGGTCGCTCGCCACCGGTCGCTGTGGTCAGGGCAGAGGAGGGGGCGAGACGAGGACGACAGAGCTTGCCAGCGCCCTAGGGTTAGCGGAGGGCGGGGTAGAACGGTGGGGGTGAGGGGTGGGCGGCGTGGGCGGCGGCGCGACTGCTGTTGGCCAGAGCAGTGGGTGAAGAGGAAGGGGTAGGGGAGGAAGAGCATGTCGGGAGGTTGAAGACAGGTCGCGCGCTCACTCCTTCCCTTCTAAAACACGTATACTCTCTCCTTTCTTTTTTCTCATGCTACATTAGGTTTGTCTGGAGTCAAATATTACTATCTTTGACTATCTATTTCAAAACAAATCCTTATAGAATTACAACCTACAGATTATATACTATGAAAATATTTTTATAATTTATACCTAATACTAAAGGGGCAAAATTTCTGTCACTAATATTTTTTGTCCAACCTAATCCTAAAGTGGTTCGGTCTCACTTAATCATCGAATGAGTGGGAAGAGAATAGTAATCACCGGATGAGTGGGGAAGAGAATAGGAAGAAATACAGGTTCCAAATGTAAAAATTCTATAGAGAAAGAAAAGGTGGAAGGGCCATAATAGTTTTTTAAATAAATCAGGGTTCTTGGTGCAAAATGTCTAGATCTGAGTATGCCTCTCTTGGTGGGCTTTTTTTGACCTGGGCTAAATCTTTTGCAGTTGGGCCAGCTTCATTGTGGGCTGGACGAAGCCCATTCAAGCATTTTCCCTTTTCTTTCGCTTTTGTCTTTCTATAAAAGCAGAGATCTTGTAAAATTTGCCAAAAATTAGAAAAATAAAAAATATCAAACCAATTTTGTTAGCTTCGTAAAAATGTGATCTATTCATAGATGTTATGAATCTTGTTAGGTTATGCTTTGTCTATAGGTGTGTTAAATCATCCTTAAATATTTTGCATACATATAGGTTCGGCGATCACCGAGAACGTGCTAGAGGTAGACCCGAAATACGTAGAGGTGAACGAGGAGTATGAGGAGGAGGTCCTTGTCATCGGTGTTCCTGAAGCATCTACTAACTGTTTACACCAAAATTTGGAAGGAGTCTTGCAGGGACTTAAAAGCTCCCAAGATCATGTCATCAAGGAAGCAATTACGTGCAGATCAAAATTAGCTGATTCAAATACAACATCGGAATCGACTTTCTTTAGGTAATGCCAGCAGATGACGACAAAGGCTACGAACGGCGCTGGGACAAAGCATGTTGGACTCTACAAAAAGGGAAAGATTAGAGTCCAAGGTATCTTAAATTAGGAATATTTTTCTTTATACCAAAGATTGTAACGAATCGTGATCAAGTAGGATTCATGTTTAGACTCTGGGTATAAATACCGAACCCTGGCTATTGTAAGAGACACAATCAATCCAATATAAAAGTTATTTACTTTTTTGGCTCTGGCCACCCCTTAGGAGTAGGAGCAAAGTAGATCTCGGTGAGTTCTTCAGCAAGTACGGTTGCATCAATCCGGTCGAGCTCCACTGCTTGTTGTAAGTACCGTCATGGCTTATACCTCTGTTCGTACGGCTACATCGATCCGATCGACCTCCACTGCGACTCTGGTATAAGTTAGTTATTGATTCTTGCCTAGTTCAATTATGGCTGCATCAATCCAGTCGACCCCCACTGCATGAACTAGATCAAGGTCAAGTTATCAGCACTACCTTAGAATGGTAGTCTTTAGTAGATTCATTAAGTTACCGATATTACTTATTGCTTTCATTATTTATCTAAATTACAGCAATATCACTCTGCCCGATTGGGATTGATCTAGATCGGCCTTATATCTTGTTTGACCCATCGTTTGTTAATCTGAAACTGATCTAATCTACACGTTAAACGATGAGTTACGTTCTATCGGCTATTTTATGTCAATCTTGATCGTGCATAGCATGCAGTTAAAGCATGTTGCGTCTTCAGTAGATTTATTGGCTAGCGAAAACCGTTCCATGGCCCGTTATCATGGTCTGTGTGATTCTGCCTCACACCCCACTGTTAGCACCGTGGAGTAGGGATCGTTATTTGGTAGGTCTATTCCTGATAAAGCATGACTTTAACTGTGCGCTATGCCTGAATCGGCTGTTTTAGCCTATATCGAGTGCTTTCATGAACAGTTCGCATCATGAGACCGTTGAAGTAAAGATAGGTTGAAAGATGTGTTAGACCTATGATCTTATTATTATATTACGGCCTGCATGATTCTGCCTCATGCCCCACTGATATTAGTAATAAGTTAGGGTCATCAAGTCTATTGTTATTTCTACGGCCTGTATGATTCTGCCTCATGCCCCACTGGTCATAGCGATAGATGAGATCTAATATGTCCATTAGATTTATCTTTATCAAACGGTTAAATGGTGTTAAATTGTTTCTTTATATAAAAAGGGGTTTGGTTACTTGTAATCATTGACTTAGCATAAACCAATCATTATTGACATCTTATTGCCATTGATTAATATTTACTCAAATAACGACATTTATCTTGAATGATAACCGATTCTTCTTATACAATCCAACGAGCTTTATCCAATTTATTCTCATGAATATGTTGGAATCGACTATTTAGTCGATCTCCTTTCATATCGGCTCTCAGAGCCACACATTCGGGACTGTCTAGCAACACCGACAAGTTCCGCCCTTAATTACTGATAAACTTTCTCTCCTTGTTAATTACAGGGTCAAATTGACTAGTACGTCTCGGGAGGAGTGTGTAGGATCACCCACCCCTATGCTGAAGCTAGGCGGAACTATAGCTCCATCGAGCAGACCCTTCCGACTTGCTACGTGTGTCCTCGGCATGGGATGAAAATTCTATGTCGACACACATTTCTAGCACGCTCGGTGGGACCCCACAATCGTTATGGCGGTTCACAACAACAACGATATCCTTATGTTGTGTTATGAAGATCTACCTGATGGGGATAAGGGTATCATCAGCAAAGCTACAAAAGAGTTTCAGAACAAATGTTTGTTGTCCTACACCAAAACACGTGACAACACAATTGTTCAAAAATTTCCACTACCAAGAGTTCTACTACACGGGCAGACAGATACAACTGAAGATGAAGACAGACGTTTCTTTAAGGAAGTTGTAGACAAATCTGTTCGTGATGCCATATCAAGCCATAACGAAGCTTTCATGGACATATTCCACAACTCCATGAGAGAAGCGATTCATGGGTTTCCAGTTGGTCAAGGTGGGCCGGCTTATTACAACATTCCAGATCCATCGACCTAAGGGACTAATCAAGTCGGTACCAGCCATCAAGAAGCAGCACCAGCTGGTAGTGGTGATGTCCAGACAGTTCAGGGTTCATCTAAAAAAACTCAAGGAACTACTGCAAATCAGACATAGTACAATCCTAGATCATCAATACAGCATGTGCAACAGTCGGCGGGGCAAAGTCAGAACCAGGTGATCAATTTTGGCACATCAGGCCACATACCATTGTCGGCTCAAAAAATAGTACCGTCAATTCAAAGGATCCGTAGAGATATAGATCCTTATGTCTATAATTAGAGACTTCAAGCAGCAAGCCAACAAAGGACCCAGTAGATTGAGATTCCATGAGGGTATCACTATGACATGGATTATAACGCCCTTCATATGATACCAAATCCAGGATATCAAGGCACATGAGATTTCAATCCACAGATGGCTCAGTAGGTACAGAGAAATCTAAATCCACAAGCTGATGAATTATTGCTGAGGGTGACCGAGATGATGAAGAATCAGTTCGGTCTGAAGCCAAAAGGGCTGACCTTTTCATACAAACACCCATATCCAGAATGGTATGATTTTGTCGCCCTTCCCATAAATTACAGGCTCCCATAGTTTGCTAAGTTCACTGGCCAAGACAGTACAAGCACGATAGAACATGCCAGTCGGTATCTTACATAATTGGGCGAAGCATCAGTTGAGGATGCCCATCGAGTTTGTTTCTTCTCCTTGTCCTTATCAGGGCCAGCCTTCACTTGGTTTTCATCATTGCTAGTCAATTCCATTGCCAATTGGGTTGACCTGGAAAAGAAGTTTTATACATATTTTTACACTAGGACTGGAGGAAAGAAGATTACCGATCCGACAACTATAAGACAGAGGACTAATGAATTAGGCACTGAATTTCTTCAGAGGTTCCGAGAGACCAGGAACTTGTGCTTCTCCTTAAACTTAGCCGATGATCAACTAGCTGCTTTAGCTATTCAAGGAATGCTGCCGATGTGGAAAGAAAAGCTATTGGGACAAGAATTTGACAACTTGGGATATTGGCTCAACGAGTAGCAGCGCTCAATAGCTAATTCTAGAGTATGCGTAGAGATACCCGTTTCTAAAAGAGTACCATAGTAGCCAAAGCTTATGATCCATACTTAGTCGATGATGGCTATGAAGATGAAGAAGAGATTGCTGTGGCTGAATGGAATTAGGGCAAGAAGATAGTGATAGTGCCAAATCCTTAGAGAAGAGGAATCAAGGAAAGCTATGACTTTGATGTCACCAAATCAAATAAGCTCTTCGATTTCTTGCTTGAGAAAGGGTAGATCAAGTTGTCCGATGGTCATGTCATGTTGCCCCCTAATCAGTTGAAGAATAAGAAGTTCTGCAAGTTCCATAATGCTACTTCTCATTCCACTAATGAATGCAGAATCTTCAGGCAGCATATACAGAGAGCTATTCAGCAGGGGAGGCTCAAATTTGATACACCTCGGAAAATGAAAGTTGATGATAATCCTTTCCTAGGAGAACAAAACATGGTTGATGTTGGGCTACTCAAAGGAAAGACTAAGGTCCTAATGTCAACCAAATCAAAAGAAGCTGGAATAGTCGATTCTAAGATGCAAATATCAGCTGACGAGTACAGAGAGATTAGAAAACGTCACGCCAAGCAAAAGTGCCGATACGAGCAGGGGCAGACATCGAAAACAGGGACGACAAAGCCGCGGGTTACATCTCAGATTCTGTTGAATAAGTGGCAGCGGTTGAAGGAAAAGGATTATCAGCGTTGGTTAAAGGATCAAGCATACCAGCATCAACTGAAAGAAGAGAGGTATGAAAGGAATCAAGCCGAATTACATTAGAATTGTTCTTTCCTCAGACATTGCTGGAATAAAGATTTGAAGTTGCCTACCAGACATGACTGTCTAGAATGTAGCAATCAATATCGGGAATATAGGCAGTCTCAAACCAGCCATCGGTCTATCCATGCTCAAGATGCATATCATCATAATAACATGGATCGGTGCTTAAAAAATAAAAGTGTTCATGATCGGCTTGGAAAAAGAGTTATTGACTAGGACTGGGCTGATCATGAAGAGGAAGGCAACGAAAGAAAATATGTTTGACAGGAAGGCCAGTGGTGCCCAGGAGGTTTACAAGAAGCCAGAAGAGAAGGGTGCAACACCTAAGGAATAAAGAGATGGAACAGGCTCAGGCATCCGGTAAACCTCAAGTATGGCGTACCAAGTAGACAGCCGATAGAAAGCAACCATTGGCTAATATCCAAATAGCTTTTCTATTACCATCAGAATTCAGTACTCCAGCAGATCAAGAAGTTTATTCAGATTTCGATGAATCAGAGTATGAGGAGATAGTTACCAAGTTAACAGTTATACAGCAAGCAATATTTGACAAACCAGTCAAACATTGGCACTTAAAAGCTTTATATATGAAAGGTCTTGTTGATGGGAAGCCGATGAATAAGATCTTAGTGGATGGAGGTGCTTCTGTCAATCTTATGCCTTACACTACTTTTTGTAAACTTGGCAAAGGACCAGAAGATCTGATGGAGACTGACATGATGCTTAAGGACTTCAGAGGTAATACATCTAAAACCTAGGGGGACAATAAACATCAAACTAACAATCAGAAGCAAGACTCTGCTCACCACGTTCTTCATCATCGATGGAAAAGGGTCATACAGTTTGCTCCTTGGTCGTGATTGGATTCATGCGAACTGCTGTGTACCATCGACCATGCATTAATGTTTGATTCAATGGCATGGAGATGATATCGAACTGGTTCATGTCGATGAGTCCGTAAGCATCGTAATAGCCAATCTAGTATTTTGAGAACTAGGAGACTTCGAATGTTTTTCTAGCAAGTCATGGGAAGGAGGCTTCATTAAAATCAGCAATGAAAGCCAACAGCCGATGCAAGCGATCGGCTCTAAGAGTTTTTTTTGGTAGAAAAATCACACCTTCACATCGGCCATTGGATTAAAGGAAAAATAAGCGTTGAGTCTTAGAGATAGGTTTAGGCCAACGTATGTGAATGTTGAATCAAAGTGTAAGCGTGATTAAGAGTTAGTGGATTTCTTAAAGAAGTTCTGTTTCGCTTAATAGGATGCGTGACCTGGGTAGATTACTCGTCTGACCTTTGATATGAAAAGTTCTGTGGGATGTTATCCTAACCTTTGATCAACACTTGATAGCCGATTTGTTCTTGGCTCTAATAGCTGGTACTAGGAGGGTATCGCCTCTAGTTCAAAAAATAAAAAAAATCTTCAAAGACAATAAAAGACAATACGATATGTATCGCCTATAGAGCAAAAACAAAAAGCAAAAAATAGTCATACACAAGGGCATTACACTGAGGCGCATTCACGAAAAAACAGGGGTCTTTGTCCATTGGATTACCCTAGATACAATCTAATCAAGAACCTTGTTCACCACATCCTGGATAGATGTGATGTCTACTATGGCCTCCGCTGCCATAACAAATTCTTTGAGCAAGTCCTCATGTTCCTCAGGGTCGTCGCCCATTGGAAAACCAGTCTCCATGGCGTGGAGCTCATACCCAGTTTGGACTTGTGCTGCGGTCAGCGCCATCGCCGCACCATGACGAACGTCGTGGAGGGCAATCTCCTGAACGCGGCCCGGGATGTCTTGGAGACGAGCGGTGATGTGGGAACCCCACACATTAATGGCGTCCGCGGCCACGTTCATCGCCAGTTGCAGAGACTCCAACTGCACCGTCAGGGCTGACAGTCACAGGAACAAAAGATTATCAAGATAAAGATAATGGAAATTAGAATGAGGCGTTCTTGGAATTTATCTTACCCACCACCATGGCGTTAGACTCGGCCAGCCACGCTCGAACGGCGCTAGCCTCCTCCTCAGTCACATGAAGGGTGGCCTGAGAGACCCTGAGGTGAATCTCTAGTTGGTCATTCTCCCAAGTCACCTCGGAATAACAATTCTGAGCCATCCTCCACTCATGAAGGTAGCGCCGAGCGTTGTCGCCATTGTAGGAGTCGGAAGAATCCGAAGACGAGGCCGGCATAGAAGATGCGGTGTCAAAAGGCTCGCCGACCCTAGGAAGAGGATGGAGACTATCATTCACAACAAACCTATAGGCGAGTCAGAAATGTTCATCATCATAAACAAGAAATGTCAATCTCACCTCATGCGTCGGAGACGTTGGTTCATCGGCATGTTCTCCTCTGGGATTTCCTCCACCACGCGCTTGCCTCGGTTGTCTTCGCCGGCCATGAGGGATGATTGGATCTACAAAAGGGAGAAGGAAAACTGCTATAGGGTTTCGGCAGGAGGAGAAGAGCAAAGGAACAGTTGCGAGTGGAGATGTGTTCGAGGCCAAAGCCACCAGCTGGTATTTGAAGACCTGAAGCGAAGAGGTGGATGCCTCGGGATGCGCAAAAGGCAACCGCAATTAATGGAAGGTGAAGCGCCACTTCACTAATGCCGATGGGAATACGGCATTGAGCAATTGAAGGTAGGAAATCGAAGGGTTCTCTTAATAAAAGTCGTGTTTTCAGACTTGATTGGATTAGAAGTCTAGGATCGGTTGTATCAAATCGGCTCTTTAGTCAAAAAAGAAGCGTAATTAAGTAACGGAGAGTATGATCGATTCTACACAAGATACGCATTGACATGTAGATTTCAAGTCTGGAATGTCATGGGTCGGTCTCAAAATTTCTAAGCCGAATAGCATCAGCTCCCGTGATCTGTTTGACTTATTCAGCTGATCTAGGGATGCTCTCAAAGATGTACTTATGACGGTCAATGGCAATGAGACTCCAGAGAAAGTTGGGGGTGGATTACCCATGATGGCCAAAAGCAAGATAGCTGGTATGGTCGCCTAATCAGGAGAAACCTTATCGGATCAAACGTTGTGCGCCTGGTAATATTTACATTTTGGAAACATTGAGAGGAGAAGAGGAATTCGGCAGAGCAATCGAATGGGGAATATTTAAAGGAATTTTACCCTAACGTTTGGAGTAATACTTGACAGTCAATTTGCTCAGCTATCAGTTCTAATAACCGATACCAGAAAGGTATCGCTTCTAGTGCGAAGATAAACCTAGAAGGGTAAAAGCCAATACGATATGTGTCGCCCGCAGGAGCGAGGCAAACACGGACAAAGTGGTGCATGAAGTAAAAGGAAAATCATTGGAGACGAGGGAATTGTTTGTTTGATGTCACTTATTACAAGCTATAGACCAGAAAACACTTTGTTCACTATATCATCGGCCTAGGAGGTCAGGGCTACAGAGTTGGCGGCGTCGGAGAAATCCTCGACCAGGCGCTCATAATCTCCAGGGTATCTGGTGGCTAGAGCTCCACGGGGAAGAAGCCAAAGATCATGGCCAAAGTGAACTTGTCCAGCAGCCAGTGCCATGGCAGCGCCATGACAAACGCCATGAAGAGCAACTTCTCTGATGCAGTTTGGGATGTTGTGCAAGCAAACCACCAAAACGGTGCCCCTAGCATTGACGAATCCCGCCACATGGTCCGCAGCTAATCGAAGGCTTTCCAGTTAAGCCGATAGATCTAAAGGATTTAAGGAAGAGATGATCAGGATCTTGGAGGCAAAAGTTAAGAAGAAACAGAAAATTATGGTAAATATCTCACCAGCAATTCTGGCTTCAGCCTTGGCCAGCCTCTCCCGCACCGGGTTGGCCTTAGAGGGTGATCGGCCCTAAACTATGCTAGAGCCGACTCCACAATAGCAAGGCAGTCAGCAAGTTTCTCGCTAGTCCGGTCAATGGAAGCGGTCAAGTCATTGTTATCTCTTGGCCTCCTCTGATAGTGGGGAAGCTAGCGACAAATTGGTGCTAAGGATAACCCCAAAGGCTGAGCAGAGTCAGCCCTCTGCTCTGAAACGACAAGAGCATCACGAGGTGCACCCTCTTGACGATGGATGCGTTGGCACGATGATGCAGATCCATCAAGAGCCTCCTCAGCAGATCTATTGTTGTTCTCCATGATCTCAAGCCTACGAAAAAAGCAAAAACTATACTAAGGATGCAGGAGGTTTAAGACGAAATGGGTGGTTTTTTCGATCTAGAGCCATGGCCCATATATATAGCCCGGGAAGGCAAGAAGATAGACTTCGCCAGGGGTGTAAAACTAAAATCAGGAACGGAAACGGATCGACACTCCAAAAATTCAGGGGACAAATAACAAAGAGATAACAAATTTGGACTTATTACTTCCCGAATTACAAAATATCATGGGGCGGATACGAAGAATTTACATTGACCAGAGACCGACCCACCAAGACTTCTTTGGATGGAAGGGAGTCCGGATCCCCACAAGGCTGAAGGTCATCGTGAACCGAGTCACGTCGGCCCGTTGATAGAATTGTGCCAGGAAAAGGGAAAGGCCACCCAACAGATGCCCAGCTGATTCTCGGTGGCTGGGAAACTGTGGGAAAGAAGCCTGTGGCTTTCTAGATGGGCATTTGGTGGAACGAATAAGGGGAAGGTGTCCACACATTTTAGCCCTTGCAAACACTAGAACAGCTTTGCGAGCATGGTGAGAAGACACAGGTGATATCACAAGACTTCTTCTAGCCGTAGTAGCTGATCCTGTTGCTCGACAAGGCGCTAGAATGAGCGACACAATCACCCTATGCACAAGGATTCTTCTAACCACTCAAGATCTTCATAGCAAAAGAATGGACCATGGAGGGTCTGGCGGAGCTAGAAACACTCGAGGGAGTAGATGGAAGAAAAACATGGCTGGATTGTTGAGTTGCTCTCACCAGGGTTGGATAAATATTTTATGGCCAGCCCAGAAAGATGAATCCAAGTGCCTGTGAAGCAGTGACGCTCTTGTAAAAGTTTTGAGGCATAGGCTCATGAGCTGACGCAGGCGGCGACAAACAGTAGACCCTAGATCAATATTCTCTACCTGTGATTTTGGACGAATCAGGGATACATGCATGATAATTTTGGAAAAAAATTACTTTTATCCCAAAATTGGGGGCATGTGTTTACACCAAAATTTGGAAGGAGTCTCGCAGGGACTTAAAAGCTCCCAAGATCATGTCATCAAGGAAGCAATTGCGTGCAGATCAAAATTAGCCGATTCGAATACAGCACCGGAATCGGCTTTCTTTAGGTAATGCCAGCAGATGACGACGAAGGCTGCGATCGGTGCCAGGACAAAGCATGTTGGACTCTAAAAAGGGAAAGATTAGAGTCCAAGTTATCTTAAATTAAGAATGTTTTCCTTTATACCAAAGATTGTAACGAATCATGATCAAGTAGGATTCACGTTTAGACTCCGGGTATAAATACCAAACCCCGGCTATTGTAAGAGACAATCAATCCAATATACAAGTTATTTACTTTTTTGGCTCCGGCCACCCCTTAGGAGTAGGAGTAGAGTAGATCTCGGTGAGTTCTTTAGCAAGTACGGCTGCATCGATCCGGTCGACCTCCACTGCTTGTTGTAAGTACCGTCATGGCTTATACCTCTATTCGTAAGGCTGCATCGATCCGGTCGACCTCCACTGTGACTCTGGTATAAGTTAGTTATCGATTCTTGCCTAGTTCAAGTATGGTTGTATCGATTCGGTCGACCTCCACTGCATGAACTAGATCAAGGTCAAGTTATCGGCTCTACCTTAGAATGGCAGTCTTTGGTAGATTCATTAAGTTACCGATATTGCTTATTGCTTTCATTATTTATCTAAATTACAGCAATATCACTCTGCCCGATTAGGATTGATCTAGATCGGCCTTATATCTTGTTTGACCCATCGTTTGTCAATCTGAAACTGATCTAATCTACACGTTAAACGATGAGTTACGTTTTATCGGCTATTTTATGTCAATCTTGATCGTGCATAGCGTGCGGTTAAAGCATGTTGCGTCTTGAGTAAATTTATTGGCTAGCAAAAACCGTTCCATGGCCCGTTATCACGGCCTGTGTGATTCTGCCTTATACCCCACTATTAGCACCATGGAGTGGGGATCATTATTTAGTAGGTCTATTCCTGATAAGGCGTGACTTTAACTGTGCGCTATGCCTGAATCGGCTGTTTTAGTCGATATCGAGTACTTTCACGAACAATTCGCATCACGAGACCGTTGAAGTAAAGATAGGTTGAAAGATGTGTTAGCCCCAATATCTTATTATTGTATTTCGGCCTGCATGATTCTGCCTCATGCCCCACTGATATTAGTAATGAGTTAGGGTCGTCGAGTCTATTGTTATTTCTACGGCCTATATGATTCTGCCTCATGCCCCACTGGTCATAGCGATAGATGAGATCCAACGTGTCTATTAGATTTATCTTTATCAAACGGTTAAATGGTGTTGAATTGTTTCTTTATATAAAAAGGGGTTCGGTTACTTATAATCATTGGCTTAGCATTAATCAATCATTGTTGATATCTTATTGCCATTGATTAATATTTGCTCAAATAACGACATTTATCTTGAATGATAACTGATTCTTCTTATAGAACCCAACGAGCTTTAACCGATTTATTCTCATGAATATGCTAGAATCGATTATTTAGTCGATCTCCTTTCATATCGACTCTCAGAGCCGCACATTCGGGACTGTCTGGCAACACCGACAAGTTCCTCCCTTAATTACTGATAAACTTTCTATCCTTGTCGATTACAGGGTTAAATTGACTGGCACGTCTCGGGAGGAGTGTGCAGGATCGCCCACCCCTGCGCTGAAGCTAGGCGGATCTACAGCTCCATCGAGCAGACACTTCCGGCTTGCTACGTGTGTCCTCGGCACGGGACGAAAATTCTATGTCGACACTAACTTTTTGTTGTTCGATTCCTGCCCAAGGCAAACCCCGGTGCATAACTCCTACTTTACAACACTTATTATGTTTGTCTGCGCATTAAGTTTTGATTTGAAGAGAAGGATTTACACCATCTGATGTAGTTTTGATTAGAAATAAAACTTATTTTTATTAAAATATGGATTTGTTGACGGTACTACTAATTATTTCATGAACTAGAATCTTGGACAGATTATGATCTTATGAAATCTAAATAAATGTATTTATGTAATTCCTGATGAGGACTGTCGTGTTAAAATTTAAGAGAAGTCTCAATCATTGGCAGACAGACCAATCCTTCTCGCATCGATAAAAAAATTACGGAGGTTGATATGATGCGTCAAAAAAGCTACAAATGTTGATATTGAGTCATAGAAACACATGGGTATTATGAAAAATTAAAGTTATGATATGTTTATAGCTAAATAATTATGCACTTTAAAAAATAAAAGGAAAATATACCAAAGTATATTTTAATTTGATAAAGGTTTAATAAGACATTGTCATTTATTGTTAGCATTAACTTATATTATGGATGTCATAGTCATCATAAAATAAAATAAAATAAAATAAAAGGGTAAAATATAAGTAGATATGTACCATTTACGGTATCATTTTGCATGAATGTATAATAGTTTTTTTCTTCTGATGCAACGCACAGGCATATTTGCTAGTGAATCTAATAACATAAATCCTATGTCATTAATCAATATGATTTTTGAAAAATTGATGGTTAAAGATATAAATGCTTGACTTAGAACAAACCTGTATCGATTTGTTTGTAGCATAAAAGCAGTGACCCACCAGCCGGGGATGGGCACGACTATACAAAGATGTCACGTAGGCCATATGAGATCACGCCTGATTCACGAAAACATATCCCTCCTGGCTCCTGCAACCTCTCCACGTTAGAGCATTTCCATAGACACTCTAGATTGCACATTCCATATATAGCTTCTTTGACTATCCACTCCATAAATATTCCCTCTCCATAATTCAGCATACTCAGGCTGGTAGACTAGCCATATCTCACTATTCATATTTTATTGAACTATACTTTATTAAAGCAACTCTAAGATACCTTCCATATCTTTGCTAATTGCTAGGAATAGAGATTTTGAGACGGGCCTCGGGCTTATTTAGTGAGGCGGGCCTTTTAAAAGGGCCGCCTCCGAAAATGGTTCCCATTTTTAGAGGCAACCCTTTTAATAGATTTTTGAGGTAGTCTTTTATTTGGTGTCTCCTAAAATGATTTGTATGTCTCCAAAAATTATTACATATTTTAGGGGACACAAACTTTGTGCCCATCTCTGTTAATCCATAGGCCCCTGTCTCCTAAAAATTTTTTAGTAGGGGTGCATAGCTTCTGATTTGTGCGAAAGCAGCAACCAGTGAGGTAGAGAGAACAAGAAGACAGTCCTGTGGTACCTGAGGTTCATATAAATGTTACGTCATTCATTATAAATTATAAAATGTTTTGACTTTTCTAGATACATCTGGTTCTTATCTGTGTATCTAGAAATAAAAGACAAAACATAATGGCTCCGTTCGTTGGTCTGAAACTTGACTAAAACTGGCTGAAAAACACTGTTCTGGCTGAATTGTTGTGAGAGAAAAACACTATTCCGACTGAAAAAAGAAGCTGAACAAGCCATTTTTAAGACAAGCGAATGGGGCCAATATAATTTGGAATGGAGAGAGTAAGTTAATAGATGCATGGGAATGCTTAGACGTTGGCAGCATTCCCGTCATACAAAGCAAAACGAGAAGGACGCTTACTGTCAGTTTGGCCCCTTGTGGAAAAAGTAAAGAAAAAGAAAGTCAGCTCTCGTATGAGCTGATGAACAGCACTCTCTTGGTCGCCTTGAATTCACATGGCCAGCGGAGCAGCGACCGACGGCTAGCGCGAGTGATTTTATTGGCGACGGCCGGGCAGGGCGGCAGCCGGCATCCCGGCAGGCATTAATAGTTTGCAGTTTGGTCGTCGTCCACGAACCACAACCACCAATGGCTAAGCCGTGGAGCAGCAGCAGCAGCTTTGCAGCGCTTCTGTTCCTCATCCTGCCATGCATCCTGCAACAAGCAGACGGCGGTGATGGCGGGCCGCTGCCGGACGCGCAAGGGCTGGCCCTCCTCCGCTGGAAGTCCACGCTAGCCAGCTCGCCATCGGCGCTGCGCCCGTGGAGCAACCGCACACACCCTTGCACCTGGGCAGGCATCACATGCCGCCGCCTGCAATGGTGGAACTGGTGACCACCGAGTTTACGATCTTAGAGCTAGAGTCGGCCTAGTTCGTTACGAGCCTACGCTCCCACAGATCTCACGTCCAGTGGAGCTAACAACATATGAGCCTCATGGGCATTACTCAACCTAAAACACTAGACTAATATGTGGTGATTCTTCAGCCTTATATATTGTGCTCTCCCACCATCGCTATACGATGTGGGATTAAATCACAATAATCTCCCTCTTAGTCACACATCGGGATACCCCCGCCATATGAACCGGTGGTGACCACCGAGTTCTCGGTCCTAGAGCTGGCTTACAGCTGGTCCGTCTTGTTACCACGAGCCTGCGCTCCCACAAGTCCTAGATCCACCGAAGCTGACAACATATAAGGACTTTGGGCCTTACTCAACCCAAGGGCTCTGATACCAATTGTTAGAACCGGTGATGACCACCGAGTTCTCAATCTTGAAGGTGGCTTGCAGCCGGCCTGGCTCGTTACCATGAGCCTGCACTCCCTCAGGTCCCAGGTCTACCGTGCCCAGGTCGTAGCCCAAGCACGGCACTACAGGCCAATAGTCGTGTCGTGCCGTACCGCCGGGCACGTGGGCTACCGTGATGCAGGCCAGTTGCCGTCGTGGACACGCCCTCAGTCACGTGTCGCCGCCACCGCTACGCGTCACTACAAGGACGCGCTCCGATTGCGTGAATGCGCCTATGCCACCACATGTGCCACCGCCGTGGGGACGCGCCCTGTGTGGACGTGCTCCAGGTCACAAGGTTGTGCTCCTAGCTACACACCAGCACCTACGTACGTGAGGGCGTGCTACCACCGCAAGGACGCAACCAAGGTCATGCTTCGCTACCGCCGCAAAGACGCACACCTGGCTGCCCGCGCCGTCATGCCGCCGCCCACGCGCTCGCCTGTAACCTGTTCACACGGTGCTGCGAGTGAGAAAAGTGACGGCCGAGAGAGATGGTGGGAGGACAATGGGAGAGAGTGAGGAGGGAGTTGTTTATATATCTAGGTTTTCTAGAACTAATAGTGAGAAATGTTGTAAATGAATCCAATGACTAAGAATAATCGGGCCAATATAGTGTAAGCCCATTAACTATGTCGTGCCCGTGTCAACACTATACGCCATAGACCTGCGGCCCCGGCACGACCCTAAGCCATGCCCATGCCAGCAATGCCACTATGGGCCCCATGCTTGGGCCGTGCTAGTGTCATGCTTTTTTAGGCTGTGCCCATGTCGGCCCATCGTGCTTGTCCCGTTTGGCCATCTATAATGGCGATGGTAGGGCTTCTCTCTCCTGGGGCTTCTTCAACCTAATTTCTCTAGAGCTTTCTTCCTTGTGCTAGTGGTCTTTGGTGGCGGCGGCTCTCGGGCCTGTGCGAGCGGTGACCAGGTTTGGCACTAGTGTGCCCAAATTTAGTGCTCCTTATATGTGTGGTGTGGTTCACATACAAATCTACCTAGGGCCTAGGGCCGGCACGGGAAGGGTAAATAAGCTGCGCGAGTGATTCGCGCCTTTGCCGTGCGGGCATATGTCGTGAACTCTTTGGAGGCAGCTATGGCGGCTCTATGGCTCTTTTGTCATCCTGCATTGCTTGGAGGAGGTGGCACTCGAGCGACTCTGATTCATGTTGTTTGTGGCCAGTGGGTGCAAGGTCTGATGTCTCTGCTGCTGGGTTCACCACCCTCTCCAACCATCTATATGGCAGTTTGAACGGAGGTAGAGCCAATCTTAGAGCAGGCGGATACAAGCTAAGGTTCCTCAACCCAGATTTGCATGGTGGTGGCGCATATAGGCGTTTGAGCCTAGATCTGCTCGGTGATGACTCATATGCAACACATGATGGCTTTGTTGGGTGGACAATGGCTCATTTTTGTGCTCGAGGATGGCTATGACATGGCCTCGAGGGAGGTGCAAAACTCTCAAGGTATTGTTGTGGACTGTTTATGTGTATTACTAGGTGTGGTTTGTTGTGGAGGTGTTGGCGAAAGGCTTGATGGTGTTCCTACCGGTCTCAACAACAGCAACGCCTTCAGACATTGCTTCCCTTCTTGAAGGTGTTGTCATGGCACTCCATAGCTCTCCTATCCACTGGTTACCAGGTGAAAACCTTGCCATGGATTTTTAGGTGGGTGACATCAGTAACTCTCCTTGGAGGCATCACCGCAGAGGTCCATCTTCCCAAAACACCGATCGGCGGTCGGCTAAGCTTCGAACTTGTGCAAAGTAGTAGTGCAACATAGACAAAGTGGCAACCTAAACAAATGCTCAATCACTCCAATCTTTGTTTTTTAGAAACACTCACTACTACAATCCTGAATTACCTTGAGTTCTAGGAATTTTCTTGAGGACCGAAAAAACCGCAAGGGAAGTATAGTTTTCTTGGCGGTGCTACTGGACTCTCAAGGAAACATATATTCTCTGGTGGTTGAAGTAACCCGCCAAGGAAAGTGGGTATTTCCTTAGCGGTTTCTAATCACTTCAAAGGAAATTACATATTTCCTTGATTGTTATCCTTTTCCGCCAAGAAAAAAAATACCATTTGCTTGGGTGTTGGTATAAACCGTCAAGGAAATTATCATTTCCTTGGCTCTATATAGAAACATCCAAGGAAATTACACCTTTTCTTGAATGTTGTTGCAAAATAATCTCCAAGGAAATTGCCTGTTTTCTTAGGGTTTGCTTTTAAACTGCATGGCTAAGTAAATCTTATTTTCTTTTATATATATTCCTCTAGACTATTGAGAGTACATGCCACCAATTGTACATTTTGATAATCATTTTGGCTCACTTGAACACAGGTGATACACTGCATAGTTGCCATCATCAAGTAGCCCTAGTTCCATCATATACTTTATTACATGCTCGCTTGAGATGTTTTGTGGAGCGATATGTAGTTTGTTAAAGGTATATTAGAGTGCAATATATAATGGATTATATGTATCGAGTTCTTTAATAATTAGTTTTGTTAACCGATGCGTGTCTACATTAGCCACTTGGTAGTGAACACACATTATTGGTTTTCCACACAAAATTCGTGACAAAAGTCTGTGGTTGTACTATGTGACAATACTTCGACGGTAGTAGATACAATCATAGAGAGTCCTTGTTTATCCATATAAATATGTAGTGGCACTAATGAATATGTGGTTTCAATTACAGGTCCCTAACACTATGTAGGGGTGGAGGGTATCGGCTTGCTGTCTTCTCATAGTCATACTATCTCCGTATTCTGAGTTTTCACATCATGTCCACCCAACCACAACGAAAGCATGGTGACATGATTTCTCAAGGGGGGTGAATTGGTGATATCATAAGCATTGCCGTGATGATGCGAATGCACAACTAAAAGCGGCCGTAAATCCTAAACTTGTTTTATGTCGAGATGCCCTTTGGAGCAGTGATGCTTCGACGGAGATGGCGAGCTATGTGAGCCTAAATCGACGAGGAGCTCGGCGGCCGCAAGGAGCTTCACCAACTAAGCGCATATAAGTATTAAGATCTCCAACTTCGCCTTTGCCTCGGAAAAAAAACACGTGGGCACCCACTGTGGATTTACACCACGTGCGCATCTGCGACATGCACCCGGACACGTTCGAGGCCCTGCTGCACTACGTGTACAGCAAGCTGATCAGCCATGGCCTTGAGATGGCGGCAGTAGTCGTCGATGGACAGGTCACCCTGGACGAACGTGGGGAACTTGGCGTCGAGATGGAGTGAGCGAATCTCCTTGTTCCCGATGAACTGCTGCTCCAATCCGAGCCAGACGACGCGAGCTGTGGGCGGACCATCCTTGCGGTTCATCACCACCTCCAGGAGTTCAGGGGTGATCGTGCCATAGAGCCACGAGAGGACGCTGCAGTCCATGCGCTTCCACGAGACGTCGGCAGAGCGGTCATCGTCAGAAAGCACGTGGTCAGCGAGCTTATACCGCTCGAGAGTGTTGAGGAAGAGGCCACGCCAGCGGTTGAAGTGCGGTGACGTGAGAGGTCGAGGACGACGGGCACAAGAGCCTTGATGTTGAGGATGGCAGCAGCTTAGGCATGAAAAGCAGCGGTGGCTGCTGCAACTTCGCCGGCGAGCACCAGGGGCGCGTCTGCATCGCGCTGTTCGGCTGTTCGGCTTCCAGGCGCGCGGATTCATGGCGCTCCGCTTCGAGACGCGCGGCCTCTTGGCGAGTAGCCTCCTGGCGCTCCTCCGGGGTGAACGCGGCGACCGGGCGCTGCAGTTCGCGGCGCGCGGCGTCGTCAGCCATGGGCGGCGGTGTAGCTAAGATTTGCGGAAGCTGTAGGATAGAATGAACCAAATTGATACCACGATAGACGATAGGATTCGTGTTGAATTAATCGTAGGTGACAAGTACATGTATATTAGCTGTTCACAAAAAAAAAAGTACATGTATATCACCGTATCCATCTGACTCATGGAAACATTGTTCAGTTGGACATAGGAAGGAGCCGAGGCCCATATGATCGAATTTGTAAATATGGAACGCTAATCAAGGCCTAAACAAGGCAACGCTAATCAACGCTAAACAAGGCACTTAATCAAGGTAGTTCAGGATTGTGGTAGTGCTTCTAAAGTTGGGCCGTGCTGGGCACGACTTGCATTCCCGCGGAAACAAATCCCTCCTGCCACCTCTCCATTTTACGTCTTGTTTGGATGCATATGTATCTACTTCAATCCATATGTGTTGGAGTGAATTAGAATGAAACTTAATTTAATTTCACTCTAATTCACTTCAACATATATAGATTGAGATGAATACATGCGCATCCAAACAACAAGCCACCAGTCCGCCATCTCCACCATCGGCCCCGTTCGTGGCCGCCGTAGGCAGAGTGGCAGATGCGCTCTGATCGATCGCGCAACACGCCCGCCGCTCCAGAGAACGCTTCGTTCTGCCATGTCGGCGTCGACAACGAAGACTCCAGCCCCGACGGCGACGATGAAGCCACCAGTCCGGGGGGCAACGCCGCCGCCACAGAGCAGCAGGAGGTCGCCGCCACCGACACTGCCGACGGCCGCAAGCCCGTAAGGGCACTGCCGCCGGCCGCAAGCCCGTAAGGGCACTGCGGCCGCTGTGGTCCATGTCCGGCCTGCCTGCGGACCTTGCCCGCCTCCTGGAGAGGAAGGACGACGTCGCGGACGTGGAGTTCGAGGTGGGCGGCAAGGTGTTCGCCGCGCACAAGCTGGTACTCGCCGCCCGGTCGCCGGTGTTCCAGGCGGACTTGTTCGGCGCGGCCAAGGAGGAAGCCACGGGCTACGTGCGCATCTGCGACATGCACCCGGACACGTTCGAGGCCCTGCTGCACTACGTGTACACCGACTCGCTGCCTGCAGAGGCGGCCGCGGCGGCGCAAGGCGGGAGGAAGAAGAGGCGGCCGCGGCCGTGCTGGCCCAGGACCTGCTCGTGGCCGCGGACCGGTACGGCCACCGGGGCCTCAAGTCGTTCATCGAGAGCGAACTGTGCAGGCACAACGTCGTCGGCGTGGACACGGTGCTGCCGATGCTGGCGCTGGCGGAGCGCCACCAGTGCTGGAAGCTCAAGAACAAGTGCCTCGAGTTCACCTCGTCGTCTGGGGCGACCGCCAGGGCGGTCATGGCGACCGACGACGTCAAGCATCTGACGAGGAGCTGCCCCTCTGCTGTGAAGGAACTCGTCAAGATTTTGGAGGCCAAGGAGGCGACGCCGAGCCGTCGTCCTCGGATGGACAGCGCAGATGCCTTATCTTTCTTCTTCCTAGCTTTGGCCTTCATCTTGGCCTGCATCTTGCCCTCGGGAATGTGTGGGTGGGGGGGGGGGGGGGGGGGGGGGGGGGGGGGGGGGGGGGGTTGAACAAAAATAAAGATAGATGATGTGGTGATCAAATTCTGATATAAAGCTTATAGATGCACTTATAAAACATTTTTTTTTCTAACTCCATTCTTCAAAAAAAATAGGATTCCAACATCATACCAAGACACACCATTCAGAATTTGACCAAACTTATTATATTTATATATATTATTAAAAACATAATAAATGCTAAAATGGGAAAGACATAAACTTGCTAAACCTCCAATCATGTGAAGCGTGAAGATATCCAAAGTTTTTTTCAACAATGCACGGCAACTAATGCAGAAGACCTCATTCTTCCTCCCTCTTGCAAAGGTACCTAAAACCTCATCCCATATATATGTTGCCCCGTATAATACTTGCATATATGAATGATTTTTTATTTTTTATAAAACATAATGATGTTTTGACTAAGTTATATTGCTCAACCTAGAGCACTAAGGCCAGTCTTAGTGTGAGTTTTATTTGTACTAAATAGGTGCCAACCTAAGCATTTTTTATGATATGACATTGTAGTTAAGAAGAGAGAGAAGACGTGAGTTTTAGATAAAACTCTCTTGGCATGATTACCAACTCTTTATGAGTCATGAAATTAAATGTCTATAAAACTATAGAATGAAACTTTGCATTAAGGGAGGGTATTTCATCCAAGTTTCATTTCATTATATATAACATGGCAATCTTGAAAACAAGTCATTAAACTATTCACTGAGACTGCCTAAGTCCAAATAATTAAATGTTCAATTTAAAGTCACCTTCATGTGCTATTTCTGTTCCATAAAGAATAATGTAACCTATGTTTCGAATAAGTCAAAAATTATTTAGATTTATATAAAATAGTATTGATATTTTTTATAAATAGGTTTATTATCAAAATATTGCATGATTAATCTAATAGACCAAAGTAAAGTGTTCTATTTTTATTATTATATGTAAATGAATAAATAAACCTTTGTTAAATCCAATAACAGTGTCAACTTGTCATGAAAGACGAGACCCGATTGTTTTGGGCCATAATAGTAAGGATGATGGGTTGTCAACTTATCATGGACGATGAGACCCGATTGTTTTGGGCAGTAATCGTAAGGATGCTGGGTTGTCAACTTGTTATGGAAGACGAGACCCGATTGTTTTGGGCCATAATCTCTAATCTACTAAGAGCATCTCTAAGAGTTTGTTAAATTTTACTTGGCAAATCTTGTGATTTGCCAACTCCTAAAATTATATGCCAAGTAAAAAAAACAATCCATCTCCAAGAGTTTGGCATTTTTGACTTGGTAAAATAAAAAACCCGTTAACAAAACGAAGAGGCCCGCTAAGCAAACGAAGAGCCCCGCTAAGCGAACGAAGAGTCCCGCTAAGAAACGAAGAGCCCCGGATGCAAAGCCGTATACGCGCGCGTATATTTGCGCGCGCGGAGGAAAGATTTGTCAAGTTGCTATTGATGCCAAGTTGTTTTGCCAAACTGTTGGAGGCTATTTTTTCTTGTTTTGCCAAAATTATATGGAAGCCAAGTTGAGATAGCAAACTCTTGGAGATACTCTAACAGACAAAACACCTATGAAGCAAAGGGTTTTCAAATCACCTCAAAAGTCAAAAAAAGGTTTTATAAATATTTGTTCAATAATTTCAATGTATTGTATTATGAATTACGAAGAAAAAAGACGGTTTAAAGAAGTGCTTCGTTCTGTACAGAGAGTATGTTATGATTAGGATTCTTACACTAATTACCTAGGACTTACCTATCCAGGTTACCTCAAGAAAGCTACTACATATGTTATTATCTATACCTTAATATTAAAGAGGCAAAATTTCTTGCCACCCTAAATTTTCGTCCAACTTTACCCAAATACAAAATGTTCCGAACAGATTCCTTTTGTGTTTGTTTTGGAAACTAAGACACCACGCGTCGTATACGAACCAACTCGATCACGTTGCGTCAAAACCTCTCGATTGTGTTTCTCCCAGTTGATAAAATACTATATATAGAAACCCATAAAAGATACCGGCCTTTATAGAACACCCGTGCATACTCCTTAGGAACGCGTAGGACGACAAGGCAAGCCACGATCTAGGCGTGGTCGAGGTGGCCTCGCCCGCGGCGTCGAAGAAGCACAACGCCGCTGACGTCGGCGCATCGCGGACAGAGCGCTGCTCCGAGGAATCTCTCTCGAGGGAGGAGGTCATCTGGTGCCTGTGCGTGCTGACAACCCGTCATGCTCTTTGGCAAGGACAAAGTCGCCATGCCTTCGCCGTCTCTAGGACCTGTTCGAGGACCCCCATCGCGATTGCCAACGTCGACACGGGAGAGATAGGGGTAGGGCAGACCAACGGCTTCAACTTCTCCATTCCTCCGCGACATCTAAGCGCTGCTTGATCGGGCAACGGGCAAGCGGCGCGCGCTAAGCACTTTGACCATGGCGGAGCACATGGATGCGCAAGGACCTCCCATAGAAGCACATTGATGGTTAGTTTTTATTAGAAACAAAATCTATTCTTTTAAAACTTGGATCAGCCAATAGTCTAGCTAATCAAACCATCAACTCAAATATTGAGCACTTTAACAGACCAATACAATCTATAAATATGGTATTTTAATTCGATATAGGTTTAATATATGACATTTACATATTATTGCCACTATCAACTTAGTATTATATGTTTCTTGACATCATAAAATAAAAATTATTAAATTTTATAGAAAGGGTAATAAAACATAAATAACTATATAGTATTCATGTCTTTGTTTCCCATAAATATCTGACAGTATTTTTTTCTCCCGTTGCAACGCACCGGCACTTTTGCTAGTGTATATAAAACAGGAGACAGTTGTAGAGAGACGAACAGAAATAGTTTTGACATTCACGTAGTTAGTTAGAGGAGGCCATAAAAAATGGATACAAAAAAAACAGCGAAAATTCTACCTCTTTATTATTAGGTATAGATATAGATATAGATATAGATATAGATATAGATATAGATATAGATATAGGATTCCAATATCATACCAAGACAAACAATTCATAATTTGACCAAACTTATATATTTATATATGTTATTAAAAACATAATAAATGC
Source organism: Miscanthus floridulus (assembly GCF_019320115.1). NCBI lineage: Eukaryota > Viridiplantae > Streptophyta > Magnoliopsida > Poales > Poaceae > Miscanthus > Miscanthus floridulus. Next base: position 6,279,512 of record NC_089583.1, on the reverse strand, counting down.
TAAATTGGGATAGTCATAAACTTGCTAAACCTCCAATCATGTGAAGCGCGAAGATATCCAAAGTTTTTTTTTCAACAATGCACGACACCTCATTCTTCCTCCCTCCTGCAAAGGTACCTAAAACCTCATCCCATAGGTTGCCCCGTATAATACTTGCATATATGAATGATTCTTTATTTTTTATGAAACATAATGATGTTTCGACTAAGTTATATTGCTCAACATAGAGCACTAACTACTAAGATTTGAACGTTCAATTTTGAGTCTCCTTCGTACTTCTGTTCCATGAAGAATAATGTAACCTAGGTTTTGACTAAGTCAAAATTTATTTAGATTTAATTAGATTTATAGAAAATAGTATTGATATTTGTCATAAACAGGTTTTATTATCAAAATATTGCATGATTAATTAATAGACCAAAGTAAAGTGTTCAATTTTTATTATTATATGTAAATGAATAATCAAACCTTTGTTAAATCCAATAGCAGTGTCAACTTATCATGGAAGACGAGACCCGATTGTTTTGGGCTGTAATCATAAGGATGGCGGGTTGTCAACTTGTCATGAAAGACGAGACCCGATTGTTTTGGGCTGTAATCGTAAGGATGATGAGTTGTCAACTTGTCATGGAAGACAAGACCCGATTGTTTTGGGCCGTAATCTCTAATCTGCGTATGTAACAGACAAAACACCTATGAAACAAAAGGGTTTTCAAAGCACCTCAAAACAGTCAAAAAAAGGTTTTATAAATATTTGTTCAATAATTTCTACATGTTGGAACACCGGCCCATACGCTTCATATATATAGCATAATATAAAAATAACAAAAGAGATTCAATGTGACATCAGGTGAGAGAAAAATGATCAGGATCACACATCACAGGCATATATGCCCTCTTACAATGTCCTCGAGAAGGTAAAACCATGCAAGCTTTCCAAGTTGCTACAGAAGCCAGAGATCGACTAACAAAATGGAACTTATGACCTCAGATCAATAGATCAAGTTCACAGGACTAGTAAAGATGAGGAACTCCGTTTCATTGCCCTCTTTTGCAATGGTTTAGGGAAACAGAAACTAGCATTCCATGTTACTACAGCAGATACCACAGAAATAAGCAAAGCCATGCTTATTAGAGCCTAGATTATTGTGTTCATATATAGTACTAGATGTAGTTATCAAACATGAGCTCCACACATCGCTATGAAAAACAGTCATGTAATCTCATTCAGTCTACAAAACAGAAGGATGCTGCATTGCACTCCTTGAGCATGAACCACCAAAACTCCAATATCATTTTGACAGCATCAACAGCCTTCAGCCCCTGCCAAACAGTCAACTGAAGGTTCAGTTCAAGCAGGGCAGCAAGTACAATATCAGGGAGATCAAGCAGAAACAAAGATCAGCAGTGCTGCCTTACTTAGTCTCTCCCTCATCATTAAGCATGAAGCCACTCCACAGTAGTGAGGTCTCATCCTTTGTATCGGCTGAAGTAACGATAGTCACATTGAAACCTCGGATGTGCTCAAAGATCTCGAAATGGTCTTCCAATTCTGGAGAGAACTCACAGAACTCTGTTTCCATGAAGAACTTTATAGTGTTTTCCCGAATTTCAGCCCGGGAATCTAACATGGACATCACTGTCAGCATCCTCACCAAAAAGTTGTACATTGCATGTCCTCGGAGAACAGTCGGTTGCGCAAAGGCGGTGCTACTGTCCTTGTCAGCCCCGATAAATGGATTGGTTCGAGAAGACTTTCTTGCTTTAGCAAAAGGGTCACTTTTTGCCTCTTTGAATCTCTGACCACTCAAAACCTCCATAGCCATTTTTCCAATTGGGATCTTGAGATCGGAGCCTACTTTTGGTGCTAGTTTGATCTCAAACAACCCTGGAACTTGCATGACATTGGCATGATTCTGTTTGAGCAACAGATCCTGACGTAGTACATCTTCATAATGGAAATGGAGTGGGAGCATCATGGCTGTTCCATTTTTCTTTGGGATATTTGACCGACGGTTTGCCTTGGGTGCATGCAGTTCCAAGTTTCCCACTGCTTGCTCCACACTGGATGGGGCTGCATAATGACGAAGGCCCTGCGTGTAAACTCTGTAATTAGTTCAGAGAAAGCATTTCCACCTTATATGTGCAGAAAAAATCAAGGAAATTTTTGAATTATATGTAGGGTGATAGAACCAAAAGGAAAAAGGAAATTGCAGATTTGTCCAATCTGAGCCGTTTGGAGAAAGAAAACATCTCAATCTTAATGTGTTTTTCCAATCTGTATGACTGGAAAAGGTCGGCTCGATCATTGGACGCTCCTCCTCAGGGGGGTCATACAGTTAATAACAGCGTGCAGTAAAAGAGGTTGTTTTACCATTGTTCAATTTAGTGATATTTGCAATGCAAGACACCTCTATTCTATATTCTAAATTGGTGTATTTGTGAGGTCATTTGGTGTTCCTCATTCAACCAGCGACGCAAACTAAGTTTGGGCTAATTGAGAGATATAGGCTGTCTGATTTGATTCATCTAAGGCTTTAAGAAATCTATAATCATGTGTACAGTAACTTGTTTTAAAGAGATGCACGAAAGGATCAAGCATTAATTCTCTAGCACCCCCCGCTCTGTCTCACCTATACATATGGGGATACTGCATTTTCAGGATGCACCAATGCAGCAAGTGTATATATATATATATATATAGTACAAAACAATATGTAATCATGGTAGATAATGAGACGGCTAAATAAAACCGTGCGCTTAAACTGGCAGCGAATTTTAAAATCCCAACTTCACCCTTCAACCTTCAGGAAGTGTTCAACTAAGAGCAGACGACCCATGCCCCTATGCTAGTTGCAACAGCGAGGATGCAATGCAGCCTGGTGTTCAAGCTCAGATCCAGATAGAATCAAATTACTCAGATCAAGATAACTACATTTAATTTCCCCTTCACACACATTTAATTAGCAGAGTACACTAAAACCATGCCGACAAACAAATGAGGAACCTAACAAAACAGTACTAGTAATTACTTGGTAAGTGGGCAACCTGTTCATGTCCAGTTGTTAACAATGTTCATTTCATCATCTGAGCTTCTGATTTGTTGCAAAAGACAATGAATTCGCTTTGTTGCATCAGCCTAGCCGAGGTGCCCACATCCCATGAACAAACAAACTCAATCGCCCATTCTCGGAACTACACCATCCCACGGCATCACTACAAATGAAATTACCTTTAAATCATCCCATTACATCACTACAGAGTACAAACCAAATTACTCCAAAATTCGGTAGGTTTCGGGTCTCAAAAAGAAGGGCGGAAATTTTCGGGAAAAGGGGAAATGGATCGGTAGAATGGAGTGAGGCGGATCGGGGGTACCGATGCCATGGAGACCCCCGCCGCAGCAACGCCGGCGAGAGGGGTTCTGGGGCGGTGAAGGGAGGAGATGGGGACCCGGCGGAGAGGAGAGCGACGGTGGAGAAGACAGCGGCGGGGGAAGTCAGCAGGGCTTGCTTGATTCGCGTTAGCACAGGAAACCGAGCGGTAGGGGTTTGGAGGGGAATGGACATACCTGAGCGGCGACGCCGATGCTCCGGCTTCCTGAACCAGCAAGGGCGCCTGAGGGAACGGGGACGGTGAAGCGGTGGCCGTACGCCGCCGCACGCCGCATGAGGTTTCGCGCCGCCATGCCTCCGCCGCCGCCGCTGCTTCGCGCTTCTCCCCCGTGGGCCGTGGACCTTCCGTCCGGGCGGCCCCTATGTTGTGAACCAACTTTGGGCCATACCAGGCCGCCATCTGTGCTACAATGGCCCAGTTGCATTTATTTTTTTTAGGACGGGCTGCCATTCGTTGGCGTTCTGCGGCCCAATTTGTTTTTTTCTGAAAGCAGCCCAATTGTCCTTGTTTCTCCGCTTTGAAAATCAGGGAAGACATGCTGAAAATGAAGTTCAAAATTCACTCAAAAGTTATTCAAACATGCTCTTTATGCACAATTTTTCTTTTTGTCATGTTGGAACACGTATGAACGCATCAGGAACAAATTATACACACACAAGCGACCACGTGATATCACGCGTGGGGAAAAGAATCAAGAATGCCGCCCTTCTCGTAAAAGAAGCTAAAGAACCGGGGAATGTCCTCCTCCACTACACAACAACGTCGTCCTCGTCGAGCACAGCCGCCGCCGGCTCCGGCGCGGCGTCCGTCGGCACAGCTCTCTTGAACGATAACGACGCCTCGCCTCCGCTACCGTGCGACCGCAGCGAGTGCCGCCGGTCCAGCGCCGACGCCGACGCCGATGTCGCCGCCGCCGCGGCGTCCAGGCTCTGCACCCGGTGGTTCCCCTGGAACACGGACTGCCACGAGCTGCGGGACGACGAGCTCCGCAGCTGCTGCCGCGCGGAGCTGGACCGGGACGAGCCCTGGCGCACCACGTGCAGGGGGCTCTCCAGGGCGCGCAGCACGTAGCGCGCCGTGGGCCGACGTGATGGCTTGGCGCTCAGGCACGTCTTGGCGATGATGGCCACCGCCCACACCTCCTCCAGGTGGTCCTCGTCCACCAGGAGCAGCGCGTCTATGATGCCGGCGATGCTCGCCCGGTCGCCGCTGTTGATGTGGTTCAGCGTGTTCGACAGCCATTCCTCCGAGGCCGCGTCGTTTGAACCACTGATGCCGATGTTGCCGGTCACCAGCTCCAGCAGCACCTTGCCGAAGCAGAGCACGTCGTAGGAACAAGTGGCCGGTGGACCTGTCATTTAGCAAAGGTCATAAAGGAGAAAAAAATTTAGAACTTCTATCCGTGAACAAAAATTTCCCCAATATTATTATTATTATTATAACAGAAATGTTGATTCAGTTGAACATGGATTCTTAAAGGTACTGCAGCAGCATATGTGGAAGATTTACGCACCTGATGTGTGCTTGTCGAGAGACCTGCCACAAGAAAGCGTAAGATACCAACGTCAGTCACCAACTTCAGAGGAAAACAAAAAAATGGTTTCAGACATACAAAAGGTTGGAGTTTGCTCAACTATAAACACAATAAAATCAGAAGGCAGTGAACTAATAAGTACCAACCACCACAAAGAAACCAATAGGTGCCAGAAAATTAGGTTGTTACCTATAATCAGCAAACCACAGCTAAAGAAACTAAAATTCACCGCAATATCACTAAATCTATATAGGTGTGTCCTTAACTGGGGATAGAAATGCATGCTCAGATGCCTCCAGAATTCAATCTGAAGTATAAATATGCTGACGTAAAATTTAACTACAGAACTTAAAACAAAAACAGCACGTATAGGGCAAACAGATCACAATCATAAATTCGTAGTACATATAGCTGAATCTACAAAAACATACTATACTGATAGGTTAAGAGAACTATTTCTAGATTATATGTAGAACTTTCCATGATTCATTGACAAAGGTGTCACTTGTCTTGCCTTGCATTTTTAGGAGTATAATTATTTAGTGCCTGATTTAATACCACCTTAGGCCCTAACATATAAAGCATCAAAATCACATATTTACTAAGTATAGTTCTTCTTGATGCAGTATGTGGAAAAAAGACAGATGGAACAACTAGCAATCTTACTTTGACGATCTCAATATCCGAGTGAAGACATTCTGGCTTCCCCCACTTTGCTGGATGCATATGTCACTCATACTCCCAAGTCGCACTTCATATTTATCATCGAGAAGGACACTACTTGATTGGATATCTCTACAAAACAATAAAGACATGAGATCATAATAAATCAAATGTCCACATTGACATAAAGGAAAATCCAGGCAATGAGCACCATGTGTCAAATTGGAGGTAATTGTAAACTAAGAAAATTTCAACTCGCCTACTGACAGGATAGCCGAGTCAAATCAAAGTGATAAAGGTAGAAATAATTAATCAAACCGAACAGTTAGGAGGAACAAAAAGTGACTACCTCCACTTATGTCAAAGTACATTAAATAAAGATTCGTTGAATGATTGATGACATCCGCATAACACAAAGTTAAACTGTCAAATGCAAATGCAGTTCTGTGATAGAGACTTAATGCCATGGTATACTTGCTGTGGACTTTAATAAAAAGGAAACTCCATGCCGATCCAGGAAAATTTCATAATGATTTCAAGACATACAAACTAGTACTGAAATACTTTTCCCAACAAAACCAATTACACCGAAATGGCTAATCATACCAAAATGCATATTTTACACTTGTGTTGCCTGTAGCCAATATATAGAGAGAGATCATATTCAATCTATAGGCCTGACATTTTATTCGCCCCTGCAAGTGATACATAAAAAAGACTACGTGGAGACCGTACTAAAGATCATTAATGATCTCATCATATTAGATACTTCTCACATAATTATTACCTCGTTTGTGGTCTTCAGCGTAACTGGCACCTTAATTCGCCAACAAGTTGCTGAGCCCTCGTTTAGTTCAGCGCGGAATCGGCGCCGTCAGAGTTACTGTAGCCACAGTAGCTACTGTAGTATTCCGTTTGTGTTTGGTAATAATTGTCCAAACGTTGATTAATTAGGCTCAAAACGTTCGTCTCGTAAAGTACAACCAAACTGTGCAATTAGTTTTTGATTTCGTCAACATTTAGTACTCCATGCATGTACCATAAGTTTGATGTGACGGGGAATCTTCTTTTTGCATAGTACCAAATTCTGGAAATTGGGGGAACTAAACACCCCCTGAAAAGGAAGGCACGTGGTCCTTCCATGGTTTTCTGAACTATGATCTAAGTGACGAGACTAAATAAAACCAGGACATCAAGGACTAAAATTCTGAATGATAGGTGCACCAAGCAACAACAGCATATCATCACAGTAGCAAATGGAACAAGTAGAAGCCTGGATCACATTCACATGGAAGTGCATACCTGTGAACCAAGGGTGGGCTACATTCATCATGAAGGAAGCACATAGCCTCAGCCACGCCAGTTGCAATCTTCAGTCTAGTTATCCAATCCAGGGAGGGCAAGCCATCTGCAGTGTCTACAGGTTTCTTGTGCAATGCATTGGTCAAGTCCCCCTTTGGCATGTACTTGTAAGCCAGGAATTCCTCATCATCATTGCTCAAATGCGCGAGTAACGGGACAATCCTTTCGTGCGAGTACCGCGTATAGAAATCCAATTCACTCGCATGTTTGTTGGCACCCTTTGCACCAACCTTCTTAACAATGACATGGGAGCCATTCTCCAACACACCATGGTAGATGTCCCCCGAATGCCCGTGTTTGATGAGTTTGTCGTCGCCAAAACCGCCAGTGGCAAGGACAAGCTGCTCATAGGTGAACTCATCAGAAATGGCAGGTGCATTCTTGGGTCCATCATCAGCACCTGGAGACACAGCCGGTGGCAATGACATAACCGGACTGACACTGCTATCCCTCCTCCGTGAAGAGCGCGTCCCTTCCTCATTTAGTTCCACTCCCCTCCCTCCTGTTGTCCCTATGCTTCTCCTCTTCACCAAACAGAGCAGCAGTGCAATAAAAAACAGAGCCATCAGTGTTCCGGCGGCTACAAGGACTCCGATGAGTACATTTTCGGAGATCCTCTGCTTCTTCTTCTTCTCTGGTGAGGGTGAAGGCGATGGCTCTGGCAAAGGCGCAGGCGAGGGCGCTGGAGGATCAACAAGCTGGACGCCTTGCTTCCTGTAAAACTCCTCACAATCCGCGCGGCTGCGCTGACCCGGCACACCGAAGAAGCAATTCGTCGTGGCAAGCAATCTTGTGTCAGACCCGTTCCAAGCTCCATCCAAGTAGTTGCTGGACACGTCGACGACCTGAAACCTTCTCCTGAGCGCCCCAATGGCATCGGCGGCGACACCATACAGAGAATTCCCGGAGACGTTAAACACGGAGGCGTTGGCTGTGTCGCCGGCGACGCCGAGGGAGACGGAGACGGAGACGTTGTGCAGCGCTCCGGTGAGGTTGTTGCGGGAGAGGTCGAGCACGCGGAGTCCCGCGACGGAGAGCAGCGGCGCCGGGATGTTGCCCGTGAGCCTGTTCCCGGACAGGTGCACGGCCGTGAGGTTACCGGAGGCGCCGAGATCGGGCGGCAGCGTGCCATTGACGGCGGCGGAGGAGAGGTCGAGCACGGCGAGCGGCGCAGGCAGGCCGGCGCCGAACCAGCTCGGGATCTCCCCCGGGAGAGCGAACCCGGAGGCGTTGAAGCGAGCGAGTGCGGTGAGGTTGCGCAGCCCCTCGAGCGCGAGCCCCGGGGCCTGGGCGGTGGCCAGATTGGTGCGGCGGAGACCCGCGACGGTGACGCCCACGACGCGGCCCGCGGCGCAGTCCACGCCCGCCCACCGCGCGCAGGGGTCCACCTTCAGCGGCCAGTCCCGCGCGCGCAGCCCCAGCGAGGCGCGCAGGCTGTACAGCGCCGCCATGTCCGTCCGCGACGCCAGCGGCTGCGTATTCGCCACGGCCGCCGTTGCCGCCAGGAGGAGCAGCCATCGCAGCAGCAGCGCCATGGCCAGCGGCTGCCGGGACCGCCCCGCGGCAACCGGCTATTGCTGTTGCTGTTAGCAGGCCGCGGGCGACGGCCGCGGCGCTGCCATGTGGTGTGGGCGGGCGGGGCGGTGACGCGCGCGGGGGGGTTGACCAACCCACGAGAGCACGACGGGGAAGGGCGGCAACGCAAGCAAAGCAAAGCAGGCGGTGGGAGAGAGGCAGAGGAGGGCGAGTAAACAAGTGGCGAGAGGGGTGGGGCCCGCGGCCCAGCCGTCGCGGCCGCTTTTCACGTGGTCCCGCCTTGCCTCACGGGCATCGGCGCGGCCGCGCGTCAATGCGCCCGTGCCCGCAGCGCCGTGCCGTGCACTGGTGACCGGTGGGGAGGCAGGCGGCCGGCGAGTCGACGAGACGACGCGGCTTCGGAGGAAGTCCAGAAGGGGAGTGCGGGGCCCGCGTGTCAGCGCCGCGTAGGCAGACCGGAGGCGGCGGCTCGGTCGGGGTGGGACCGGACACGACACGAGCGCGACGGGGCACCGCTGCCATGTGGGGCCCATGTGCCGCCGGTTTTACGACGTGGGGGGCCCTCTGGTTTTACCGGTTGTTGGTAGGGCCACCGAGGAAGTTCAGCGGAGCCGTACTTCTTACGAGAAAGAATATTATTTTTCTCTCACGATAAATCAGTTAATAATATTTCCAGTAAGTCTTATCAGCCAAGTGAATAGGGCAACATGTGTGTGGTTTTGTACCCTTGCTTCCTGTATGGCTCTTGATCTATTCGTATTAACCGGTGTAGATATGGTATGGTTCCCATCTTCCACAGCGATAAATCCACGTGAAATGTGGACTGTTTGTTTGTGCTTGTTTAGTTCCCAAAGTGTTACAGTAGTCATCATATCGAATCTTGCGATACATGCATGAAGTATTAAATGTAGACGAAAAAAAAAACTAATTACTCAGTTTGGTTGGAAATTGTGAGACAAACGTTTTGAACCTAATTAGTCCATGACTGAACAATAATTGTCAAATAAAAACAAAAATGCCGTAGCTAAATTTTCAAAATTCACGAACTAAACGCAGCCTTTTTTTTTAACTTTGCGCGTATGGGTAGAGGTGGCCCAGTAGTAGTGTCTTTTTCCTTTCAAACCGAAGCCAAGTGTGAATGAGAATGACAAACGACAGCTGTGTGTGTATATATATACACAAACATGTACATTACGTCATAGGAATGCTTTTATTGAAACTAGATAGAGAGAGGAACAAATGGTTCAACGGTCTATGGTGTACAACAAGGACGTGACAAAGTGTATGTACGGTCCGGCTCCACTGGTACAAAATCACTAGCGGTTTATAATGTATAGGCGCCAATAGAAATTAACAAGGCGTTCGGCTGGTATAGTTCCAGCTTGTTTCAGCTTGTTTTAGCTTATTCTCTCTCATAGAATACTATTCAATCATCCAAAATCATCAAAAAAAAAAAAAAAACACTGTTCTGGCTACCATCCGAACGCCCTGTAAACCGTGGATTGATTTATAATGGCGGCTTTCATAAGAAAATCGGAGTGTAAATATCTACACAGGCGATTCTTAAGTGATGCCAGTAAAGTTAGTAGAAATATGAAAAATACCGCCAGTACAAATATTTTTTGTACTAGTGCTCGAAGCCATTTGGGCACGCTATATTATTTTCTAATTCGTTCAAAGAAAGTCATGCCATGTTAAAAATGAATGTAGCTAGAAACAAGTGATGGCCGCCTCGGCCTCATTCCCCACGTTTTGTTTTATTTCAATAAAATTCCCTTCAAGAACCAGCAAGTACCACCAAAGTACCCAACAGGTAACACATAGAGAGAGAGAGAGAGAGAGAGAGAGGGGATCCAAATGGCTCTCTTTTGTAACACCAACACACATGGAATTTTGCTCTTATATTTTTCCTGTTGGCACGTTCTTAGATGGCACTCAAACTCAAGTTTAAATATCATCAGGTCATAAGTTAAACATATCCAGGTGTTCCAACCCATGAATACAAAGTCTTCCTTTAGCTGTATAGGCTTGTGTGCTGTTCTGGTACTTTACGGTACTGTTACTTCACGTATAGAAAGACAGCAAAAGTAATAGCCAGAGAAAGAAGTTACATGCGGCCGACTACTAGGAAACGAAAACTGTCATTTTCCAGGTTTGTAAATAAAGTTAAGCAAAGATGAACAAAGGTCGTTTTCAAGAGGAATTGCATGCAGGTAGCGTAATCACACGACAACTGTGGAAAACCCAAGAAACTACCGTGTGAAGAGATCCCTTTTACACATAGCTGTCTATGTTAATTTTGACGTGTTCTTTTATGATATATATTATTCCAGAGAGCATGAAATGTGTGCCAAGTGTATATAGCTGTCTACATTAATTTTGACGCGGTTTTTATATGTATTAAGGCTCTTTTTGATAGGGCTTTTAGTATTAGGACTTATCTACCCAAACGTGCACACATGGAAATAGCTTGCGAAGCTAAAATCTATCGAAGCTACTTTTTTTTTTTTGGATAATTGTCTGTTAGACATCCAAAGTGACGGTCCTTTGCTGATGGACACTCACTTTGGAGCATTTTGCCAGAAGACACTCTAGTTCGGTGAAATTAGGCCACAGGATACCGCGGATCGGTTGCAGCCGGTTGAGGAGAGAGACCAGCGGTGAAATGATATTCTTGCCTCTGCCGCTTTCTTCTTCCTCTCTCCCTTTTCTCTTTTTTCTGTTTCCGGTTCCCGCCACCCTCTCCGCCTCCCGCACGACGGCACGCGCGGAGCCGTCGGCGGCGAAGTCCGCGAGCACGAGCGTTGTGCCCTCGCGCACCGCGCGGTGGCGGTTCTCTGGCAGCTTGCAGAGCTTGAAGAGCGCCATGGCGGACTCACGGCGCTACCGCGGGCCGCCGCGGCGGAGGAGCCTCGTCGGCGCCGGGATGGCCGCGAGCCCGCCGCTGCTGAGGCTGGCCAAGTCTGGTGCCGCCGCGGTGGAGGATCCCCGTCAGCGCCGAGACACCGCGACGGAGAGCACGTCCACGGCGCCGTCCACGACGAGCCCCACGCGCGTGTCGTCGCTGTCCAGGTTGAGGTGCAGGAGCACCTGGGTCGCCGCCTCGTCCTCGGCCTCCACGTGCCGCAGTAGCACCGCCGCGTTGCCGGACTCCAGCACCTCCCTCCGCCCGGCGGCGCCAGACTTGGCCAGACTGAGTAGCGCCGGCACCGGCGACGCGGACCGAGCCGGCGCCGCCGGCACCGCTTCTTGCCTCGCGTGCGCCCCTCCATCAACAGGGACGGGAGCCGCCGCAGCAGCCGCGGAAAGCGAGACGGCGACGATGAGGTGGCGCTATGCGTGGTTGGGGATGAGAGGCGGGTAGGGCGGCAGCGAGAGGTTGGTGACGGGGCAGGTGAGGTGCCCCCCGTCGAGCCACTGCTGGATGATGCGACACTCGAAGGTGTGGCCAGAGGGGAGGATGACGGGTCTGTCATGACCTCCAGCGTGCTGGGGCATAGAAAATCGTCCGGCCACGCCTCCATTCTTGAGCGGCAGGATCCGCGGCGCCGACACGTTCACGCGAAAAAGGGGATGAGCGGAATGGGAAGCGTGTGGGACTTAGTCCTGGAGGAAGCCGAAGACGACGACGACTGCTTCGCGGGCCCGTCCTGCTCCGGCGGGTGTGGGAGGCAGAGAGGGTGGCGGGAATAGGAAACCGAAGAAAAAAAAGAGAAAGGGAGAGAGGAAGAAGAAAGCGGCAGGGGCAAGAATGTCATTTCATCGCTATTCTCTCTCCTCAACCGGCTGCAACCGGTCCGCGGTGTCCTGTGGCCTAATTTCACCGAACCAGAGTGTCTTTCTGATAAAATGCTCCAAAGTAGATATCCGCCAACAAAAGACGATCACTTTAGATGTCCAACAGACAATTGTCCCTTTTTTTTTTGTCTATAAGCTGAAACCCAAAGAAACATGTTTTTTCATTACTTCTTCGTATTTAAAACAAACGCAAACCATACTAAACAACGCAAGGCATTTTTTATTACGACGCGACGACTTTGGTACATACATACACTAATATAGTTGAATTGTTTCAACGTTTTTAATTACCTGATATGTATACGGTTATTATAGTTTATATTCTGTGGTTGCAGGTGATGAACGATTCCAAGGACACGAGGCACCCATGACGCATCCTAAGGTGGTATGGCTGACATTTCAATATATATTTTTTTCCTACGATATATATACTCCTAAGACCTTGTTTGTGTATCTATTAGCTGCTAATAGTTAGCTAGATAATAGATCATCGCTAATCATAGCTAACAAACTATTAAATAGCTGGTCTGGTCGAACTAGTAAGATAGTTGTTAGTGGCGCATTAGCTAACAATCAGCTAAACTATTAGCTAGATCTATTTGAATCAAAGAAGCTACTTATTAAAAGCTAGCTGGAGCTGCTTGGATCCAAATATGGCTTAAAATTAATTAATATTTTCGAAGCTGCTTGAATCCAAATATGGCGCTGTGTATAAGATATGGCTTGGTTCTTGGAGATTGTTAGTTGATGATTAGTTGGTCTGCACAGTTCCGTCACGGCGAAGCTACGAAGGTACCGACGGCTGGGATCTCGCCTGATCTGAAACCGACGGCCGGATGAGGTGGCAAGGGAACAAAAGTGGAGCCCATATACATGATGAGTGATCTAAATTATGTATTGTGAGAATATTCTCGAGGCAGCCATTGCTGACACGTTCAAAAGTTAGTTTCCTTCGTACGTACTATACTCGTTAATTATTAATTTTGGCCGTTGCAGGATAGGGTTGAGAATTGAGATCGACTTGGGAGACGTGACGTGTCATGTCCTTGACATAGACTAATAAGTGTACGTGTAAACAAAGTGATAGTCAAAGTGAAGACGATGATTAATCAGAGAAGAAAATATTGCAGCTCATCAGCCATGCATTCCATCCCTTTCGTCCGTGGTCATCAGTAATACTAACGTTAACGTACGAATTTCGAAGTCTCTAATTGTATCATTTTGATCAGAAATTTCTCTTAAAATCTACAACCAATTTGCTACAAAAATTTAAAAGGACTGTAAAAAAAACTTTGGCTCAAATTTTGATAGAAATAAAAAAAAACAAAAATAAGAGTGCCACACTTACCCTAGCATCTTATATAGTGCGTGTTTGATTGACAATTATGCTTGCCACACATTCTTGCCTAAGGCTACTAAGGTTAGTCTAACCTTAGGAAATGTTAGGCAAAAGGAGTTGAATCTAAAATTGGTGGGCCAAATGACTAACAAAGTCAGATAGAGTAAGTTATTGCCCTTAGTACAAAACCAATCCAAACTTAACTCCTTCACTCGATGTATGCCACACTGAGCCAACTAATACTAAAACAACTCAACTCAACCTGTTGTTCTGAAATGTATAATGGAGAACAAAATGACTAATCTATCAACTACCACCGCAACTCAATTTGGAAACCAACACCAAGCATAAGTAAGAACTTGAAAGAAAAAAAAAACACCAAAACAACTAATCAAGATGTGGTCTGAAACCTAGTCATCGTTGCCGAGCATGCAACTCTGACTTCCAATCGAGGCCACAAGCTTGCATTGTGTCAACATGAGCCACCATGTAGAGATTGCAGGTGCGCCCCAAGTCCAAAGTAGCAAAACAACCGTTGCACAAGTTAAACAGATAATGTACCGTTGGTAATTAATGTCTCCAATAAAGCAACAACATCCATAAACACTGAACACTCATCATCGTCATAACGGCAATTTAATACAATGTTTTCACCTAAGGCCAGTCTCAATGGGCATTTCATGGGGGTTTCATGCACATTAAATAGGGTGACACATCAGCAGATTTGGAGTTTTTGCATGAAACGAGGAGGAGAGAGAGGGGAAACGTTTCATCCCCACGACACGAGTGAGCTCTGTTTCCAGGTCCTTGAAAATCGTGTGAAACCAGCGTTGAGGCGGAAAATTTCATCCGACTGATCCCGTGCTCCGGGCGCGCGACTCCAATCCTTCCCGCCCTCCTTCCCGCCCCGTCCCCAATCCTTCCCGCCCCCCTCGTTCATGCCTTCCCCACCACCCCTGCTGTGCCGAGTTCGTATGTGCCAGCACGGCCACCGCAAGGAGCTGGATGGAGGGCCATGCCCCCAATTTTGCCTTTGATGAGAAAGCAGCTACTGAATGTGTGGAAGTGGCTACACGATGCATATGGTGCATATGATCCCAGCATCCTGCAGCAATTAAATGCTTTACTTAGCTTTGGAATTGGTAAAATGAAACACTGCACTGTGAAGGTTGTTTCATTCATCGTTTCATCCCCACTCTAGATGATGTGGCCATGTTGAAAACAGTGTAGTGAAACTAGCCATTAAGACTGGCCTAAGAGCAACTACAATAATAGTCTTACAGCAAAACATCCGTAAACGCTCATCATCCATAAACAAATGCCGACACAACGTGTTCACCAAATCAGGAATCCCACTAGGGACGGCGAAGTAGACTTCATCGGATTGAAAGGAGGAGAGTGGCTCCAAGCATTACTGTTGCCTGCAAAGGCATGAGGCAAAGAAAGGATGTCGCCCAAAGGGTCCCTACAAATAAAATCAATGTCATATTTGATGATCTTTGAAATAAAAAGATGTTTCATATTAATCATGCATATAGTTTAAACAACAGTTGGTCGACATAAATGAAGAAGATCGCTTTTTAATCCTAATACGGCTACTGAAAATAAAAAGATGGAATAGCTAAGCTCACTATATATATATATATATATATATATATATATATATATATATATATATATATATATATATATATATATATATATAGGGAGAGGCTATTCAGTAGCCGGCTACAAAATAAGTTATTCTGTAGCCACCTCCATTTGCTATAATTTTATACACTAATTTACGATAATGTCAATACATATTTACGATAGTTGGGTTACTATAACACATGGGGATATTTACCATAACGTTATAGTAAACCACTTAGTAAAATAACATAGTAATTATCGTAACTCAAAGTGGCTACAGAATAAGTTATTTTGTAGCCAGCTACAGGATAGTAGTTCTATATATATATATATATATATATATATATATATATATATATATATATATATATATATATATATATATATATATATATATATATATATATATATATATATATATATATATATATATATCCAGAGCTGAGGTAATATCCACGCATGTACGGCGGGCAGGTAGAAAAAGAGAAGAGAGCTGCCTAATTGTGGCCTAACCTATTGGCACAAATGATTGATGGATGTCCCTAACCTGGACAAAAGTCGAGTCAGAGCCATAGATTGCAGTTTTGGAAGCAAGTGCATGCTAACTCTCTCTCCTTTTGCATTGGGATCATCTTTGAGTCAAGAAGCTACTCGTAGAGATCTGCTCACCGGCGGCTGCCTGGGAATGGTGCATAACGTGGCGGTCCTGTGCGTGTACGATGATGTGCAGTGTTTTACCTACCGTATGGAAAGCGAGTGACGAGGCAGGATAGGACTGGTGTGTGGAGCAGTATGCATGTATACCGGTCGAGGAGCTAGTGAAGGAATGCTTTGTTCTCGTGCTAGGACATACACCCTCTCTGTCCCAAATTATGTGTCGCTTCTGGTTTTCATATCACAAGTTTAATTTAATTTATAGAAAATACGTGCAACATTTGTATCTCTAAATAATTTATTAAAAAACTAAATTCAAAGATCTTTTCGATAATATTAATTATATATTATAAATATTAATATTTTAATATATATTTTATCAAAGTTATTTCTCGAAAACGAAAACGACAGATATTTTAGGACGGATTCGTTCTGAATTATAGATCACTTTTAGTTTTTAGATATATTGTTTTTAGTACACATATTTAGAGAAGTTGTTTTACCGAACATCTTTTCAACTATCAAAATTGGAGCTACAGAAAACTGTTTCATCAAATAAGCTACAGGTGAAACTGTTTTGGCCGAAGATGGAACTCCACAGAGCACATCCTAGATAATCATGCATGCACTCGTCAAATGCAGTAGAATGGTCGGCTGGAGGGGGCGGCCAGCTCGATAGGCGAAAACATGGATCCTTTCTCTTACCAGCGACGACAGGAGACGCCTTGGAGTGGTTTTGGGTTGCACGCGGTTGTTTACATGCACAGGGGACAAGATGATCGCGTTTCCAGGCCTTGCTGCTCTACCATCGATACAGCACGCACTGACACAAGACAGCCCGTCGATTGTGCATCCATACGTCCCTCAACTCAAATAAACCAACTCCTAAATTTATTATACTAAATTATTTTTAAAATTTAATAAATTTGTATTAAAAAAAACCTACACAACATTGGTAACATCATAAAATGTATTACTTATTTGATACTATCATACTTATAAAAGTTAATCAAACTTATTAAAGTTAACTTAGAACTACTCTAGAAACTGATTTATCTCACGATGAATTATAGTTGTTTATTTTACAGCCACTGTTATCACTTGTTTACTTCATCGTCCCTTGCTAGCACAAGTACGACTCACTTGCCTAGAGCCTGGTCATCATCTAGATAAAAAAAGTAAAACTCTTCCATAGCCTAGTGTATAGTGTTGTTCATTGCCTCGGAAACGTACCTGGTCCTCCTGATTAACCGCGCGCCGCGCCCAATGCAAACAACACGCATCCGCCCCAGAAACCAGCGTCTACAAATTAACTTTGTACCGTATACAAAGCTCTGTCTCGCTCGCTCGCACGCACCGCGAGATGCTGACAAACACCCTATTCGCTGATGCTGAAATTTAGCTTATGCTAAAATGTTGTGAGAGGAAAACACCGTTTCATGGCTGAAACGTAGTTCTGAATAAGCTTAATCGAACAGGGAGAAATTACGTCGAAATTCCTTGGAATTTGCACAAGAGTAACATGATTAAATAGATCGTGTATATGTCGCTCTACTTGATATTTGTGGGCCGGGCCGTTGTCATTTTACAGGTGGTCCGCCGCCGCCGCCTGCGGCCTGCCGGTACGGTGAGCACGTACGCAGGCGTGCATGAGATGGAAGGCGACAGGGTGCCGGAACAACCCGAGTGAGTGAAACAGGACAAGGCAACGGGAGGATGGGAGCATAATACGCCATGGCAGGACCGCGGACGGGCCATGGCACACACCCAAACCCAAGCCCAACAGATGGTCTTGCACCTAGGGATGCAAGTGGGCGCGGGTCCACCAGCTAGCTAGGCCAACGCCACTAGTTGGCGAACGTTCTTTCAAAATAAACCCAGCGATCAATTCTCCGACCAGCATATTTGCCTTAATAGGAAAACATTCATTCTCACCTGACATCATTTTAGGATAGTCATATGACATACTGTTCTCTTTCGTGGGAATTCCTTCCGTGCCATTAAAAATGATCGCAATGCTCTGTATGCCCTTGGAAAAGTTCAGTGGTCTTCAGCGCCACTGCTTCAACTTTTTTGTGCCTTCCACGCCACTGCCGTCAGTTTGGGCTCTAACGCCGTCAAACTGCAGGTGTGAAAAATCGAAAATACCCTTAAGTCTAAATATGTCATTAATTTTTTTTAGCATCTCAACAACTTAAAATGAAAAAACTCAAAACTAGAAAGTTGTAGATCTCGTCGAGATCTATAATTTTCATATAAAAATTATTTTCATTTAATTCCGCAAAAAAATATGATTTTTCTAAGATATATTAATCATATCAAATCATATTTTTTTGCGGAATTAAATGAAGATAATTTTTATATGAAAATTATAGATCTCGACGAGATCTACAACTTTCTAGTTTTGAGTTTTTTCATTTGAAGTCGTTAAGATGCTCAAAAAAATAAATGACATATTTAAACTTAAGGGTATTTTTTACTTTTCACACGTGCAGTTTAACGGCGTTAGAGTCCAAACTGACGGCAGTGGCATGTAGGGCACAAAAAAGTTAGAGCAGTGGCGCTGAAGACCGCTGAACTTTTCCAGGGACATACAGGGCATTGCGATCTTTTTTAATGGCACACAAAAAATCCCCTCTTCTCTTTCTCTTTTCGGATGAGCGCACAGTCATTCCATTCTTTTTTGCACACGTGCTGGGTGGGGACGTGTTGGATCTCACGCGCTCCCATATTTTCTTGTTCTTTTTTTTAAGAACCATGTGCACATAACTTAGATAACTGAAATAGACAGCATAACTTCGACGAATAACTTCACTGTGCTAAGTTATACAATACTACATTTTCTTTTAGCGCAAAATTTACATTTTTAAAATGCCTGCGAGAATAACATTCTCTTTAGATTCGATCGGCATTTTTTTTCTTTTCAGAAGCTAATCATTCGGGAACATGGTAAAATGGTTTATAAAAGGGTGAGGGATGAAATAAAAGTAACTTTTACAACCTATACTACACAATAAATTTCATAATATGATGCAAACTTCCAAAACCAGATAAATAATAACTTTCATAACTTCTGCAGCGATGGTCTCAGCATCTCTATAACTATAACATTGAGCATATTTGTTTCTTCAATTGGAAGATCTGTAAAATATTTTAATATTTAAAATAACAAATACAAAACAAAAAAGTTGACAACAAAAGAAAAAATACATAAGTCAATAGAAAAAATAAGATGACTATGTAACATACACGTGAAAACACAAGTTAAAGACATCACTCTTAACAATAAGTTAGTCAAATAAGTTAGGTAGCATATACAAGAAAAGAAAAGTTAGACACATAACATTGTACAGTAACTTAGTTAATTAAGTTAAGTAGCATACACATAAAAGCACAAGTTAGATACATAACTATGTAAAATAAGTTAATCCACTAAGCTCGGTAGCATAGACATGAAAACAAAAAATAGATACATAATAACTGTGCTATTTAACATAGCAGCCAAAAATATTATATAGAACAAATGTATAGAGCAAATTAAGAAGCATCATTGATTGAAGAAATCTCATAAAGCACAGAAGAAACAATTTCAATAACAATGATGTAATAAGTTAAGTAGAAAATTATACATATTACCAAGTTTATCTTCTTGTAAGAAGTGCACATTTCCTCTGTGTGTAAGCATGAATGCACCATACTTTACTCTAAGATTGTAAATATCTTCCTACAAAAAAAGAAAAGAAAGTATAAGGATATGGGAATTAGTTTCTAAAGAAAACATCAATGTTGCAAGACGAACATAAATTGTGAATAGGAAGATTTTGTCGGCCATCCCATGTAAGCATGAAATTCATAACATGAAATTCAAAAAGTGAGTGATAACCTCACTAACACCCGAACACACATCCACGAGCACAGGTTGAACAAAAGAGAGCAAACTACACAAGTCTTAACTCTGAAACTATCAACTTGCTAAGAGCTCAACCGCTGTTTCTGAAGAAATGGCTAAAGAGTAAGACCAGATGCCCAGAGCAACCATATGAACATGAATTATTGGCCTGCCAAAAAACAACCAAATGCTTCAACTCACAAACTGAAAAAAGCTACAAGATAAAAGATAGAATTGGAATTTCTTTAAAGACCAAAGCTGTGACAAGAGAACTCAGAAACAACCTACAACTAATGCCAAGGTAACTCATCAACCTGATAACTACCTGAAGGTCATCAAGTAATACCAATGTAATCTAACAAGGATCCTAGATCAAAAAATCTACCAAGGGCAACAATAATGTAACCAAGTTACACAATACAACTTGTATGTACATAACTACAAATCAAACAAGTTGCTCTACTGAAGCTATACAAATAGGCAAATCATGCAATTACAAGATCTGAAATTTTAGGACAGCAGCAGTACAGTCGAAAGAATAAATCATAGCAAGAGTTCTGGAACACAGAAAACTATATTTTTTAATATTTTGGAAAGCTTGTGAAGTTCTCCGTATGTTTCTAGTTAAAATAATAAATAAAAATAACAAACTTGACAACAACAAACACAAGCTAATAGCAAAACTAAGATGATTATCTAACATATATAGTGTGATAAATAAGAAACTAAATACAGTAAGCTAATCAAATAAGTTATGAAGCACAACTCATGCACATAAGTCAGTCTATGGAACTTATGTATATAAATTATGCTACACAACTTATATTCATAAGTTATACAGCACGAGTTATGTGCATAACTTGTACAGGTTATCTTGTAACTATGATGTACAAGATCTTGGCAAAGTACAAAGATAACCACCATAGGTAGCCTTAATTTAAATTATTTTCCTTGCATGGAAACATTAAACCAAAAGCAATTAGTTTACCAAAACTATACTTGAATAACATGACAAGAAAAATGAAGAAAAAATTGTCACTTCTAATACCACCACATACCCATCCTATTCTAGATAATTGTTGTCACGCAACTAGGTAGGGAGACCAACTAATTTGCTTTTACTTTAATAGTCCATCAGGAACATAAAATTAATATGTATGATCCAATCCAACCAAAACATAAGAAAATGATATGACCTAAGTAGAAAAAAACCCTTTCAGGTACTCTATTAGATTATCACTACGCAAAAAAATTTGATGAACAGGTACCGAGATCCGAGAACCCGCACATCATCAAAGGCAATCACAACCTAGATCAATGAGAAACAGCTTTGCCAAAAGGCAACAACCTCAAGGTCACTTAGACAAAACTACAAAATTCTAAGTATAAAGAAGAACAACTTCTATTTCATATAAAACAACTTAGGTACAATAATTAGTCAAGAACTTAACATACCAATTTGAGTATATATATTAAGTCAAACATAATAGTTGCAAACAAAATTTAAACATATAAGTTAATGTCGAAACTTTAGTATAATAACTTGAATATAGAAGTTACATGCATATAATTTTAAAAAACAACTTCGATATAAGAAAAATATTAGGACAGTTGCTACTTGTACTTCATACATACAAGTTATGTGCAAATAAGTACAAACAACTTTATAAAGTATTAATGCCTGTTCATTTGTAGCTAGAAGAAGAGCCAATATCCATGTAGTTCAAATTGAAGCATGGTAATTGCCTAATTGGTTATGCTAGTGTTCATAGGAACACACACACACACATATATATTAAGTAACATAACTTAATGAAAAAAGGTTTAGTAGTATAACTATCAATCAAGTAGAAAAGTTCATTAGTTTACCCCTTTCTACTGCCAGAATTCTTTGGCCCGAAACTTCAGCTGGGGTCACTATTATCGGAGGATAAAAGACATTATATGATGACAACAAATCTCACATGTTTGGGCAAAAGTATTATTTACAAAAGATAGGTGTAACTTGGAACACAGTATGAAAATGAATTGCATAACTGGTATTTCAAAGGAAATCAGGAACCTATACCATGAATAAAGTTGTGTTACTGCATTGCAATCTTCAAAGTGAATAATCAATGACATTACTTGAAGACATTATTAATGGAACAATGACCTACTCCTTGAAAATCATTCAACAGTGACCTACAAATACAAGCTAATAGTTCATGAGTGTTCATCAATCAAGAGATGCAATTCATATATTAAGCAAAAAAGGAGAATACATAACTAAGTGATAATTTAGATTGATATATGATCAGTTTCAATAATTTTGTTCAAAGTATGTAGACATTTTATCACTAACTGGGGCTAGAATTTGCAAGTTACCAGTTTCAGTAGATTTGTTCAAAGTTAGTAGATATTTTATCACTAATTGATGCTAGAACTTACAAGTTTCAATACAACTGATGAATGAATTTAAGCACAACCCATGAGCATCAGAAATTTAATTTGCAGAAGCATGATAGACATAACTGAAGCAAAGCAGTCGATCCACCAAAAGGAACAAAGGTATTAGATCTCATCAGTTTGTTTAAGCTCACAATGATGCATGCAGGGGCGGATCTAAGGGGGGCTAGGGTGGGGGGGCTCCAGCCCCCCTACAGCTGGTGCATCAATGGAAATATGGGGAGAGTGATGGAGAAGAAGAGGTGGAGGAAAGAAGAAAATTGGAGAGAGAGAAAGAAGAAGAGATAAGTCCCCCCCTTTAATCCTGTTCTACATCCACCACTAGATGCATGTACGATGAAAGCAAAGGTCTGAAGAGATTAAAGGAGGTGCAAGCCATCTTCGAGAGCTGGTGGCCGGGTGGGTGACAGTGACAGACCACCTCAGGGCGCTGGCCAGGCACCCATGGCGGGATGGACGCCCATGGTCCACCGTCTCCGGGCGCCAGTTGTTGGATGAGAGACCAAGACCCAAGGGCGAAGCCAGCTCAAAATTAACCCTGGTGCACTCTTTATCAAATATCAAGGAATATACACAATTATAAAGGAAATACATAGAAAAATTAAGGTAGATATTAGTAATTTTTTGTTTTTACCGTGGTGCACGTGCACCAGGGAAAGGCAACATGGCTTCACCCCTACCGAGACCCGTCACCTCCGAGCACTGGTGGCGCGATGGGAAGCTAAGATCCATCGCCTCTAAGCGTTGGAGACACGACGGTCGATCGAGATCCGCCGCCTTCGAGCGTGGGTGCTGCAACGGGCGATCGAGATCCGCCACTTTCGAGCGCTAATGATGCGATGGGTAGTCGAGATCCGCCGCCTTCGGTTGCCGATGGCCAGATGGGCAGCTGAGATCCAGCGCCTCCAAGCATTTTTTATGTGAAGGCCAGCAGAGATCCACCGCCTCCAAGCGCTGACGGCCGAACGTGCGGCTGACATCTGCCGCCTCCAGTCGCCGATGGCCGTACGGGTGGCCCCCTTCGGTCATCGATGGCTAACATCCGATCGCTGGTGGCCAGGCGAGAACTGAGACCTCACACCAAGAGAGAAGATGAAAAACGCGAGACAAATGAGAAAGGACACTGGAAAAGCGAACGAGTGAAATAGGAGATAAACGTGACCCATCATGTGAGCAAGTGGAAAAGGCCGCAGCTGTCAGATCGCTCGCTGGATTGAAAAGCAGTGAACGGCGGTTAGAATGGAATTGGGTTGCTCAGCCTACCTGCCAAAATAGCATTAGCAGGCTCCTGCATGCCTCGTGCGGGCTCAACTGGTGCAACCTGCAATGCCTGTTGGGTTTAAACACGAGAACCTGCAAGGTCTGCAATCGACGGCCAAGCCTGCAATGCCTGCAACTCCATAGCTCCTCGTCGTCGCCGTCCACCGTAGCCGCGGGAACGGTGGCTTGCCACACGGTCCGCACGGTCTGGGCATGTCGTATCTCGACCATAGCTGCACATGTACGTGCTTTGTCATGGTATGTGGGTGCAGGACCTCGTCTTCTCCGATCGCGACATCGCGGACACCGGCCACCATCTTCTTCTACAGAGGTCGGCGGAACATTGTGACCCCTACGACTGTTGCGCGGGGCTTGTTAATTACTACCTCCGTGCTGAAAAGAACGCAACTACGAGTTAAGTGACATGAAAAGTGATTCATCTTTAACCAAGTTTTTAGTAAATAATATTTATAGTTATGCCTTTAAATTAACTTATTATAGGGTGCTAATCAATTAGCAACTCGCATCTGCGCCCGAATTTTTTACAATTTGGCCCTTTTTTGAAAGTTTCTCACAAATAGACCCCTGGCAGAAAGAATTCAGGAAATGGACCCTTAGCTCGGTGCCATTTATGCTAGTGTCGAGCTCAGCGCCACCGTCTCTGGCGTCGAGCTCCTAGGCATGGTCGGCGCCCTGCCAGGGGGCTCGGCGCCAGAGTGGCTAGAGCCGAGCTCAGCGCCGTAGATCTTAGCGCCGAGCTCGACACTAGCTACTCTGGCGCCGAGCTCAGAAATATCTACCGCGTGCTGGTCCTCTTTCTTCTTCCTCTCGTACCCTAGCCCTGCCAATGCCGCTGCCCTTGCCCACGCCACCGCCACCTCCGCACCCACGCCACCTTGGCCACCACCGCGCCGTGCTGCCCCACGCCGTGCCCGCGCTGACGCCTTATTGTTGAGCTCGCACTGCTGCGCTGTGCTGAGCATGTGCCATGGCTGCCCCTATGGCCTGTGCCGCGCCCCTCGCCATGCCAACCCCGCGGTGCGCCCGTCGCCGCACCGAGGCCGCCCCCCATCCCACGCCGCGCCCCTCACCGCTCCGACCTGCTCCCACGCCCGTGCCCGAGGCCGTGCCCACGCCGCGCCAAGGCCACTCCCCCGCCTCACGTCGTGCCCCTCGCCGCACTGTGTCCCATGGTTGGCCACCGCACTGCGCCTTGCCCTCCACCGTCGGCCCTAGACCACGCCCATTGAGCCAGACTCGTCGCGCGTAGCCCCGGGCATCAGGGCATACTTAATATTGTACGAGAGCAGATACAGGGGTATGCACCGTTGCACCATCGTTGGTGTACTCGGCACCTTGCCGAGAATCTACTCCGGAAGGATGGTGTCAAGGGTAACTTTGATCTGTTCTAGGAGGCTGCTCGATAGCTTGAGAACAAGTACTTTAAGGAAAAGTTGGAGCAGGTCAGAACCGCATCAAATGCAGAAGGTAGATAATGGCTCACTAGTTTGATGAGGGATTTGGAGAAATGGACGAGAGCTCACAATGCCGGTGGCTGGAGGTACGAGTTTCAGTGCAGCAATATGGCAGAGTCATTCAATAAGTTGCTATTGGGGATATGTGGTATGCCCATGAATGCAATCGTTCAATTCACCTTCTATAAGCTTGTTGCCTGGTTTAACGATAGACACGCACATGCATTGCAGTTGCGGAGTGATGGAGAGATATGGGCTCCGAAACCAAAGGCACATCTAGAGAAGGAAAGAGAAAGGCCTGGCACACATGAGGTTGCATGCTTTGACCATGCCATAGGGACTTATCAGGTCGAGCATAGGGGCGGTACAACATCCGATGGTGAGGTCCGAGAGTCGAGGATACATGTGGTTGTCCTCCAAGATTTCAAGTGCACTTGTGGTAAACCAAGGCAATACCACTTTGTATGTTCTCATTTGGTGGCAACAGCTAGGCATCACAACTATAATATCGAGAGGAGGATACCTTATGAGTTCAGTGTCGACACGCTTGTGAACACATGGAGCCCCCGCTTCATGCCTTTTTGAGACCCTAGAGAGTGGCCCCCATATGATGGGCCGAAGTACATTGCAGATCTAGTTTACCATTGGAACAAACGTGGATCAAGGCAGAGGACGAGGCACAGGATGGTTATGGATCAGATACCCAAAAGAACTAGGCGTGGGAGAGGAACTCCATTTGTTACTGATCCCGAGCAGTACGAGTGCGGCAAGTGCGATAGACTTGGCCACAGCTTACGAAGTTGCCGTTGGCAGATTAGTGAGGTACGACTATTGGTTTATAGTATTATTTTATATTTGTCTTATTCATATATTTAATTATGCATGTCTCAATTTATGCTTGTATTTGTATCAATTACTTATACATTTATAAGTTCATGTTTCATTGTATATTGGAATTCTAATTCATTCACTTTTTTGTAGGATGGAGCAATTCCACCTGCTCGACCCGACGTACGAGGCGACCCACCGAGGATGTCTCGTTGCACTGGGGCAGGTAATAATCTATAAGTTTTATTCGTATATGTGTTCATGAAGTAACATGTGACTATGTTTTATTCGATGCAGGACCTTCCGCACCTTCGTTCTAGGACCCATAGTGGGTTCTTAGACATTCGGTACGACGACAGGTACACTCCTTTCCTACAAAGAGCTGGCCTTGATATCATCTCCTTTCAGGTTCATCATGGGTTGCCCAAGTTCAACTCAGCGGCGATAACTACGTTGGTAGACAGGTATTAAAGTGAATCATTGCCTCCATTCATGGCCATTTGTTCATGCCATTGACTTTTTGACAAGTAATCTTGCTTTGTCTTAAATATAGGTGGTGGCCGGAGACTCATAGCTTCCACCTACCTTTTGGGGAGATGACAGTCTCGCTTTAGGACTATCAGAAGATGCTAGGCCTAAGGATTCATGGGAACCCTGTCATCGGGCAGTGCAGGTCAGAGGGCTAGAGAGCACAAGTGGAGGCCTTCCTTGGGCGTGAGCTTGGCGAGCAAGGGGCTCGCACTTCTAGAGTTCCCATCTCATGGCTACGTGCAGAGTTCGCATAGTGCCCCGAGGAGGCAGATGAGGAGACGGTTGGGTACTACTATCGAGCGTGGAGCCTACACCTTTTTGCTTGCGTTCTCTTTCCCGACGCCACGGGTGACAGTGCGTCCTGGATGTGGATCCACTGCCTCAGTGACTGGGACCAGGCGTGTCAGTACAGCTGGGGCTCTGCAGTCTTGTGTTTTCTATACCGGTAGCTATGCGAGGGGTGTCATCAGTCTATGTCCAACCCGTCACTTGATGGATGCATGTACCTGTTACAGCTGTGGATGTGGGCTCGTCTTCCAGTTGGTCATCTAGAGGTTCTGGCTCGTCGTGAGTGGTTCCAAGGTCAGTCTCTAAGTCACCAGTCAACGTGGGCGTACCTTTGGGACCAGGTCAGGGTTCCGCACACGAGGATAGACTGGGCATACATTGAGTACACGAATGAGCTAGATACGCTGACGACGTCTAGTGTAAGTAAATTTTATTTTCCATGCTGCTTTGAAAAGGATTAGTATACCATCTAACATCTTATTTGGACATGTTGCAGGTGGAGTGGTGAAAGGTCCTAATATGGCTAGAGGGGAGGTGAATAGCCTATTTAAAAATCTACAAATCAACTAGAGCAATTTGATTAGTATGACAAATAGCGTAATGCAAACTTGCTCTAGCTCTACAAGGGTTGCAAGCCACCTATCTAACAATTCTAGTTGCAATGATTACTTAGGCACACAAACTTGCTATATAATTACTCACTAAGAGCTCTCAATCTTGCTACTCTAAAGAGCTCAACTAGATGAATGTAAATAATAAAGCAAGCTCTCAATTCTAATTACACTAAAGAGCTTATATCAACTAGTTTGCAAGAATATAAATAAGAGAGTAGGGTGATTATACCTATGTGTAGGGGATGAACCAATCACAAGATGAATATATAGCCAATCACCGGGAGAATGCCAAAGACAAGAGACAAACGATTTTCTCCTGAGGTTCACGTGCTTGCCAACACGATACGTCCCCGTTGTGTCGACCAACACTTGGTGGTTCGGCGGCTAAGAGGTGTTTCACAAACCTCGTCCACATGATTGGACACCGCAAGAACCGACCCATAAGTGAGGTAACTCAATGACACAAGCAATTTACTAGAGTTACCTTTCGGCGCTCCGCCGGGGAAGGTACAACTTCCCTCACAATCACCGGAGACGGCCACGAACAATCACCAACTAGTGCCGATCCTCTACCACTGTACCAAGCCATCTAGGTGGTGGCAACCACCAAGAGTAACAAGCAAAATCTGCAGCGCAACACAAATATCAAGTGCCTCTAGATGCAATCACTCAAGCAATACACTTGGATTCTCTCCCAATCTCACAAAGATGATGAATCAATGATGGAGATGAGTGGGAGGACTTTGGCTAAGCTCACAAGATTGCTATGTCAATGAAAATGTGCAAGAGAGTGAGCTTGAGCCGGCCATGGGGCTTAAATAGAAGCCCCCATGAAATAAAGCCATTGTACCCCTTCACTGGGCACACTACGGGCTGACCGAACGCTCCAGTCAGACTTGACCGGACGTTGGCCCTTAGCGTCCGGTCGCCCGATGGACGCCACGTGTCACTAGCTTCAAATGTTGTTCGTCAGATTTCAACGGCTACGAAGCTGACCGGACGCTCCGGCAAAACTGACCGGACGTTGAAGCCCTAGCGTCCGATCATTTCCAGTAAGCTCCCCGAGGCATATTTTTTTGACCGGATGCGTCCGGTCCACCTTGACCAGACACAGACCAGCGTCCAGTGCAATACCCTAGGTACTGTGCAGACCCGTCAGTTTGACTGGACGTAGCCTATCAGCGTCCGGTCACTGAGTGACCCAGCGTCCGGTCAATAGACCGACGCACACACCCTCTGCTACCACTGACCGGACGCACCAGTCCAGCATCCGGTCACTTGTAGTGACCTCCAACTTTTTTGTCTAGGGCGCCGGTGGCACCGTCGGACTATCCGCACTCTATGGGCGGACACTCCGCCGGTGGAGTTTCTTACCCTTGCACCTAAACTTCACCACCCTTGATCAAATGTGCCAACCACCAAGTGTATCACCTTGTGCACATGTGTTAGCGTATTTTCACAAATATTTTCAAGGGTGTTAGCACTCCACTAGATCCTAAATGCATATGCAATGAGTTAGAGCCTCTAGTGGCACTTTGATAACCGCATTCCGATATGAGTTTCACCCCTCTTAATAGTACGGCTATCAATCAGAAATGTGATCACACTCGCTAAGTGTCTTGATCACCAAAACAAAATGGCTCCTACATTTTATACCTTTGCCTTGAGCCTTTTGTTTTTCTCTTTCTTCTTTTCCAAGTTTAAGCATTTGACCATCACCATGCCATCACCATTGTCATGATCTTTGACATTGCTTCATCACTTGGAGTAGTGCTACCTATCTCATAATTATCTTGATAAACTAGGTTAGCACTTAGGGTTTCGTTAATTAACCAAAACCAAACTAGAGCTTTCAAGTGGGAGCCGTATGGTGTAGAGGACGCTCTTCCTTTTCAGCTGAGCAATGTTTGTGGGGCCGACGACTACTTCTATAGGATGAGGTGCCCTCTAATATGTTTCTATGCTGTCGAGTACCACCTGCCAGATAGGGTTGCACGCTAATTTGGAGTGAGACAGCTTTGGTCGATGGCTCTGTTCTCGACTGGCGTTGACTGACACAAGTAAGTATTTTGATATTTCAAATGTCTCATGATGATGGTCCATTTCTATTAATATGGTGACATGTACGTGGATTCATGTAACGATGACATACGTACAGGTTGGATCGTCAGATGAACAAGAAGATTTTTGACTAGGAGAGGCACCACCAGTCCTACATTGAGGAATGGGAGAAGATTCACGACAACGTGGACGACAACAACGAGCCGCACATGAACCATGAGTTCAGGTGGTACCAAGCTTGGTACCAGCGTGCGACACGGTGCAGGCTGAGGCTATAATGGACCAAAACTGACTACGCCGACATCGAGTCCTCTGATAGCATTGAATTATCACATCACTGATATAGTACTGGCATGCAAGGAAGCACAACTCCACTCTATCTCCACCATCCATCTTATGACTGTTTGATTCAAGGGCTGAGGTGAAGAGATACATAGATCGCTGACATGGCACATTGAGAGGCCTCTATTCCTCCTCTCAACCTATAAATAACCACTCACTCCCTCTCATTCACACAAACAACAAGGAAGAAGAACACTACTCAGCATTTGCTTTCGTTGCAGTACCAATATCTGGAGAGTCGTCCAGAGGGAGAGGAAAGGGGAAGGAAACTACCTAGGGGTGGGAGGGTCCTCTTGGTTCCGATTTCTTTGAGAAAGCTCTTTATGAGAGATTTCCAGTTGAGAGCAAAAGTGATTTCACCAAAGAGACACCACTGAGAGGATACGATGAAAGGAAAGAAAAGTGGCCAAAATGCATGTATGGTGAGGACTGCCTAGTGTAGATGTTCACCGAGGGAATAGATGGAGGTCGTCGTTTCTTCAAATGCCCGCGAGCATGAGTAATTGCTATTACTATTTGTTTCTTCAATATGTTTGTCTTGTATATCACTTACACGACATACTTATTGTAGTCTTCCTTGGCTGAAGAAAACTGTGGGTTCAGTAGGTGGGTTAATCCTCGACCTATTTATCCACATGCGGAGTATATCTACTACCTACAAGACCGTATCTTCGATCTAGAAAGGGAAGTTAGCAGTGGTTATAAGGACGACGAACAGGATGACAACAACAATGGTGCCAATTCACAGGAGGCACTCTGCAATGATCCATATTGCACCTGCCCTAACCATAAGAATAAGGGGCCTCCCCCATCACCCCCACCACCACCACCAACAATAACGGGAGGCTATTATGGAGAAGGTGCAACACAATTTGCTATATGGCCACACTACTAGGATGACTTTATCTTTTTTACATGTACCTAGGTATAATTATCTAAGGCATGTTAGATTTAATTACCTAAGGCATGGTTTAATTACCTAAGGCATGTTAGGTTTAGTTAAAGAAAACTCTGTACCCAGGTTCGGTACATATAGTCACATGCCATTTAATGTGTTTCGTGTGTTGATTTATATAATGTCGTATGTCGTTAAGTTTTTTTACAGCACGTGTTCAAATTTAAATACGTCTGTATCATTAAGCGGAATATTAAGACCATAGATAATGAAAACAACCACATAATTAAAAGTTCGATACTACGCCACATTACACAACATATTAATACTACAACTACGTGCCGATAGTAGACATAGGAGCAAATGCACTTCCAAATCCTCAGTCTGAAACGTACTGAGTAAGCAACTCATCATCCGAGTACCAGTCCTCTACTATAACCCTGTTGCTGTGGCTAGGCTCAACTGCGTTGCTGTGACCTGCCTGTCGCTTGTAGTAAGCGGCCTCCGCTTCATCTACGGCCGCTGTGGCCTTAGTGAAGAACGCGTCGTCACCCCCCTCTGCCTGTAAGCCCGCCTCTGCTAGAGCGATGAGCTCGCTCAATCTGCCAGTGTCGTCATCAGCCTCCTACGCCTGAATGCCCATCTCTACTAGAGCGATGAGCTTGCTCAGTCTGCCAGTGTCGTCCTCAGCCTCCTGCGCCTGTATGCCCACCTCTGCTAGAGCAATGAGCTCACTCAGTTTGGTAGTGTCGTCCGCATCCTCGTCTTCCTCATCAGACAATACAATCGGTGATTGAACGGTGCGACCAGCTTGTGATCTATGGCCATCTAACTTCTTCTCCTCATACCTTGCACGAGCCACCTCTGTGGCATGTTCTCCGCTGCAACCAATCCCTTCATATATAAAATGCAATCAGTTAGCAACGCGATTATATTACATTTAAAACTAAGCAACGAAAAAAGGTTTTCAAGCTCTCACTGGCACATAATGTAGTAACATGCTCGTTCAAGACCTGCATATGTACTCTTGTCTCCTCCCTTGCCTTATTCCTTGCCCTCTCCTCCTCTAACGTCATCCGCCTCTCCAATCCCCATTTATTAAGCCCAACATCGATCGGGTTACAAATACTGTGCTGTCTAGCAAACTCACGCATCTTTTCTTTGTGATGTTTAACGAATATGTTGACGTAGTTAGGTCCATATCCCCTCTTCCATGCAATTAGTTGCCTCTTCTTCAGTTCATCCAAGAACTTAGTTTAACCATCATAACATTCCCAACTGTATTTCCTAGTGCTCTGTTCAAAAGAAATATTATATCATATATGTCTTAGCAAAACAAATAAAATACGATTTCATGTTCATCAAAAAAATAATGAACCCCATCATACTCAATCATATGGCCGCAATAATGGCCTATTTTGAGCTCCGAAGGGACTAGGCCATAGTTGGATTTTACACCATATTCGCACATGACAGGAGGTGCTTTGTAGATTACCCTTTCTTTCTTCTTTTTCGTTACCCTCCGTGGTTCTTCCGGTCATTGGTTCTTAGGACCATACAACCACTCCTTGAAACGACACTTCGCCATTGAAAACACCTAAATAATGAGACATTAGTACATGAACACATATAGCTCAAGATTTTAACACATGCACTTTGCACTTACTTCATGCTTGTTTGGACACACAAACTCCAACGTATTCTCAGGGTTTATCACAGCTCGATCTCCGCAATCGCACAGAGGAGGTTTCTCGAGTCATCTAACTGCGGCTAGGTGCTTCTCCTTAGCCGTCATTGCCGGAGGGTTAGGGGGGTGGAACCCACCGCTTGAAGTGCTCACGTGGATGTCTCCCTCTAAATCAATCGTCGAAAAAGAGGTACCTAGGATCAAACTTGTCTGCACCATCGATCCACTGAAAGAAAAAGCACCTCTCATGGTCCTACACAACGAGATTCCAACAAAATATTAGTACCATACTTAAACAAATAAAGAAAAAGGATAGTGCAAACAATTTCTTACATTAAACCGACTATATGTGTAGAAGCAACGCGCGGCTGTGTCCGGATGTTTCGATTGAAAAACATGGACTGGGAAACCACAGTCACAGTTAGGGACAGGAAGGTCAGGAGGGACGGGGGCATCTTTGCTAGACGCGTCGGGGTATAATTCTCGAGAACGACCCTGTTTTCGCTAAAACTCCTCCCGAAACATTTCTTGCATCTAACAAAACATATGTAATTTAATAAACATAAATCAAAACATCACAAATAAATATAAATGAGAACCATAACTACAATACAACCAATTTCGTTCTAAGAACCAAAATCAGTTAACATTATATTCTAAACCTAGGGTTTCTCATTTGATCCACAACATTGAACCCATAACATAACTACATACGCCTAGGTTTGCTAGCTTTTTTCACGCATTGGAATCAACCTACGATTGTATAATACATATATTGAGGGATACAATGAAACCCTAAGTGATGACGATTCTTAGGTTCAAAAATCTGACTAATATATACCGAATCGATGCGAAAAAAACAAGGAGGTGAGCGAGGATACCTTGCTCTCGAAGATCTACGGATCAAATCAAGGTTTTCAAGGTCCAATATGTCGATTCGTGAGGTAGGGTGAAGTGGGGAGAGAAAAACCCGAGAGGGAAGAGAAAGAAGAGGAAGAACGCTCGGGCAAGAAGGTTGGGCTGGTGTTAAATGCAGGAACCTCGACGCCACTCACTACGGCGCCGAGCTCGGCGCCGAGCCCCCTGGCAGGGCACCGATCGTGCCCAGGAGCTCGGCGCCAGAGACGGTGGCGCCGAGCTCAGCGCTAGCATAAATGACGCCGAGCTAAGGGTTTATTTCCTGAATTCTTTCCGTCATAGCTCTATTTATGAGAAATTTTCAAAAAAAAAAAGAATTAAATTGTAAAAAATTCGACATCTCGAACGATGAGTCGATATTTCTCTTCATCACCAACGACGGAAACGAGGAACCGGCAGCAGGGGCAAGAACTCGTCGCTGTACAAAGTGCGCTGTGGCTGGCATCCTCTTCTCCTGCAAAAGCCTGGCAGGGAAATGCAAGCAACGCAGGTGTACGGGCGCCTGCAGGATAGTCGATTTCCGCATGCAGTTGATGCGGCGGCGTGGTGGGCGCCCGCTTGCATGCTCAGAGCATCTTCAAGAGCTTCTTATTTTTTTCTCGTAAAAATATATAGGGGGTGTTTAGATCCCACCCAAAATCCAAATTTTTTCAAGATTCCTCATCACATCGAATCTTGCGGCACATGTATGGAGCAATAAATATAGGTAAAAAGAACAACTAATTGCACAGTTTGCCCGTAATTGACGAGACGAATCTTTTAAGCCTAAATAGTCCATAATTGGATAATTTTTGTCAAATACAAACGAAAGTGCTACAGTGTCCATTTTCCAAACTGGAAGGGATCTAAACACCCCCATAGTTTTCAAACTTCTAAAAAGTATCGGGAGAAAAAAACATCTCCAACAGTTTTCAATAAATAACTTTCAACAAATTAAATTTGAGTCCCACATTAATTTTTTCCTGACTTTTTTTATCGCGGAATTGCAAGGGGTGCGCCAAACCCTTTCTCACTCACGCCCATGGACGGATCCAGCGGTGGGGCTAGGGGGGCTTCAGCCCCCCCAGGGGGCTTCAGCCCCCCCTACCCACACTGAGCACGTGGAGTTTCTCTAAGCCCTGTCTTAAAATTTTATGCATACATGTATTAGGTAGAAGGGGCTAAGCTTAAGAGAAGATAAAAAAATCTTTATTCTTTTGTTCAGTCCCTCCTAAATTTTTTTCTGGATTCGTCACTGCTCACGCCGCAACCTCGCTGCTACCGCCGCCAACTCCCAGCCGCAGCCGCAGCCACCGGGCCACCCCAGCTAGCTTGCATCACTGGCAACCCACGGTTCCATTGTTCTTGCTACTGCTGCTGCAGGCTCTGCTTCTCTACGCGACAAGCCTGGCGAACAAGTTGCCATGGACCTGGTGGGATCCTTGCTCGTGAGCATGGCACGTCTGCTTGACCCTTCCGGGCTCCACTTTCTGGGCTGGCTCGTCACCGCGAGCTCCATTGCTCTCGCCACGCTCATCTACGCTCTCCCCAGGCTGCAGCGTGAGGCGACGCTGTACTGGACCAAGGCGGCCAGGGAGAAGCGCGCCGCGTGGAGGAGATCGCGATGCCTGAGCTCCTGCCACTCGTGGTCCGAGGACCACTTCCACGGGGGCCAGCCGTCGACGTGCTGCATTTGCCTGTCGTCCCTCGGCTCCACGCAGGGCGGCGACGACGTGGTTCACCGTATCCACGCGAGGTCGCGTCCGCGTAAAGTTACGCGAAATAGGAGAAGATTTTTTTTCAAGTACGTAAATTTTAGAAAAAAATATTAAAAGTTGTTGGAGAATGTTTTTTTTCTAATCTTTCTAAAAATTAAGAATTAAAAGAGGATTTAGATAACTCTCGGAGATGCACTTACCGGCACCTGCCAAGCGTGCCGTGCGCCGGGGACAGGGCCTGTGTGGCCTCTCACGTTGGAGCCACCATGCTCAGTGGCAGGTGGCCCCCCAAGAGCCAGGACCCACCTGTCATCTGCTTCGCGCCGGGAATCGGTATACAGTGGGGGTACAACATCGTTTATTTTTTTTACGTGCGACGGGAAACGGTACTCCTGCATATGAGCAACTGCTTACTAGGCTAGCGGTAAAATCTGGGGAAAAATAGAGGATTCAGCAGCAAGAATGATTTGGATTTGGATACAATCATGCTTCTGACACAAGGTTCCCCTCTTTTGAGTTTTCTTTATGTTTTCCCGGTAAAGAGCATGACCTGGAAAAAAGGTTGGACTGTGCCTCCTCTTCGTGCGTGTTACTTTTTGACTTGTTAATTACTCTCAACGTACTAAAAAATCAAGTCTTTTGAGACATGATTTAGCATACCAAGAAGTAATTAATTGAAAGGTATTCTTTTCTGTTTCCTCTAATTAAATAGGGTAGCGGGTGTCACCCAGTCAACAAATGTTTAGGGTCTATTTGGAGCGAAGGAATCCAAAATGCGGGAATAGGAAAAAACGCAGGAATAATGTATGATGAAAAGTGAAAAACTACAGGATTTCAAAACACAGGAACAGAAAATTTAGGTTGTTTGGAATACAGGAATTTATAAACATAGGAATTGTAACATGTTAGACAAATATGAATACTAATTACTCTTAACTGCTCTTTTTTCCCTCGTCCTTACACACGCTGCCTCAGGCTTCGCGAAGGAAACCAAAACCATGGATCAGATTGGATTGTTTTTTCCCCGTGAAAAGGCTTGCCAACTACAGTATTCCTAAGGAAAGAGTTTGCTATTTGCTCCGTTCCAAACGCTCTACCACCGATCCTTTCCTCCGTTTTTATTTCCTTTGATTTTCCCGTGAAAATCCCGTGAACCAAACGGGCCTTACAGTTGGGCTGGCTAGTGCGGTGAGACCCGAAGCAAAAGGGGCTTGGTTCGGAATTTTTGCGTGATGCATTAATTTTTGCCTGGTAACACAAATTTTTTTCCTTGGCTCGCATCGATTTTCCTTTTCATTGGTGCTCGTGTTGGCGGCTTGGCGCGGATAGCTGCATGCGCTGCCGCGCGGATGGCTCGGCGAGGAGGCGCGATTAAATGTTACCTCGGGACTAGGCGACAGGATAAGAAACGACGGGGGTAATCTCGTCCAAAATACAGTGCAGCCAATTAAAACGACTTGATATGTCAAAACAAGTCCACCCCCCTAAAACGACTTGGCTTCGCTTGGTTGGATGAAAAAAAACGGCTGATGTTGATACTGATGGATTTGTTGTGAGAGAAAAACACTATCATTCTGCTGAAAAGATATGGCTGATAAGTTCAAGTGAACAGGACGTTGATTTTTTTTAGTATGGAGGGAGTACTTTTTGACTTGTGGGATGAAAACGGTACGGATATTTTCCGACCGTATTCGAAACCGAATCCGTTTAGAGAGGTTGAGATCTATCCGTATCCGAGTCCAGATATCCAACATCCGATACCGTATCCGTATCCGAATACTCAAATCGCATATTTATGATGTCGATATCCAATCGTATCTTATCCGACATAGTTGACACTATCCGTATTCGAATCCGAATCCAGACAGAAATATGAAGACAAATGTAATATCGGTGATATCCGTCCGTATCCGATTCGTTTTCATCCCTAGTACAACCAAGCAGAGGAGGATTACTCGTCCGTCTTAAGGTAAATGCAACTCTTGTTTTTGATAAGTAAAGTAATTTTGGATTTGATCAAATTTATACAAAATGGTATTAACATTTATGATATTCGATTAATCATATAACATGTTTTTATAGTTAATAGTACT
This sequence comes from Miscanthus floridulus, assembly GCF_019320115.1. Classification (NCBI taxonomy): domain Eukaryota; kingdom Viridiplantae; phylum Streptophyta; class Magnoliopsida; order Poales; family Poaceae; genus Miscanthus; species Miscanthus floridulus. The sequence continues at coordinate 6,242,572 of NC_089583.1, read as the reverse complement.
TCCTCTATCCATGAATAAATAAATTTGTAGCAAGTTTAGGACATATTAGCAAATACTAAGAGCAAAGATCTTACTACCCATTATTAACCTTCTCAACCTTAAAATGTCCTTAATCCTACACGGCCAAGTCCTTTGTTCCTAACTAGCTCTGCCTCTGTCCTTGATATATCAAGTAGAGATTTTCCGTCCCTCCCGCCATTAATTCTCATAAAAAAATTATAAGGTGTCGATAAAAAAAGAGTCTTGGTTATCCATACAAAACTCTTTATTTTGTTTACTGCATTCCACAGTTTTACCTTTGATTATTTGTTCATCAACGTTAGTTAGAGGTGTTTGTAACTGCTACACTCGGTCAAAATCAACCTCACCTCACCAATTCTACTGTAGAACATATTTCACTTTGAAGTTGCAGGCCTCAACTGTACCCTATAGTACTTTTATTTGTTTGGTTTGTAACTTGCCTCCAGGTCAAGAAATAGAAAGTTATTATCATAGGAATTGTCTAAAATTCTAAAATGATGTGCGCGAGTTGTGTAGACATGTGTACATGTTTGAGTGGTTGGTTTACTTTTGCATTTTCAAAGTAAATGAAAAAAGTGTAATTAGAAATGGAAACACAGAAGTATATTTTAGCCGGCAGAAAGATTGCATCATTTCTATGCATGAATCGAATGGATAGAAAAAATATAAAATAGTATTATGTATCCACCCATAATTAACCCATGTAGTACTATTTCTTAACTTAGGGGGTGTCTGGTTCCACCTCCTAAACTTTAGTAGCTGTCCCATCAGATGTTTGAATATATGTATGGAGTATTAAATATAGACTAATTACGAAACTAAATACACAGATTAAGATTAATTTGCGAGACGAATTTTTTTAAGTCTAATTAGTCCATGATTTGACAATGTGGTGCTACAGTAAATATGTGCTAATTACAGATTAATTAGTCTTAGTAAATTCATCTTGCGGATTACTAACGGATTCTGTAATTTATTTTTTTATTAGTATCTGAACACCACATACGACACCCCATTTGATATCTAATAAGATATCTCTTAAACTTTAGTCTCCGTATTAAAACAGCCTTGGTTAGACATTTGCTCGGCCAACAAGCACTGTAGATCAGCTAGCCGAGCTATAGCAAAAAAAAAAAAAAAAATGCTGATTGTAACAAAAAAAAAGGCCTATTATTGCATCACTTGCTATCGGACGGGGACCAAAGCCTTGGAAGCAGAATAACCAAAGCCTTGTGGACCGACTGCCACCCTACTCTACCATCCGTCTTCCCGAGCAATCATCCGTGTGCAGGGCCAGGGCACCTCGAGCTGTTTTGCTGCTCCGGTAACCAAAAGCATAGAAAGGGAACGGCTCCGACGAAGAATCCCCGGTTTTTGCGCTCTCACACGCCAGTGCCGTCGGTTGAAGCCAGAAAATGGAGCTTCCACCGGCTCTCTCTGACAAAGTGCGGGCCCAGACTCTTTTGCCCCAGTGCGGGTGGTCGAGGGAGAGACTTGAAGCGCAGACGCGACAGGCGAGGTGGAGTGGAGCGCGACAGGCGAGGTGGAGTGCCTGTGCTCTGGCGAGGCCGCGCGGACCGCGGGAGCTACGAGCACGAGCGCAACGGGCGAGGCGGAGTGCATGCATGCGCGCCGACGAGGAGCTCGAGAGCGTGCACGCTGGCGGAGCTAGCAGCGATGGGAAACTAGAGGATAAGAAAAAAAACGATGCGTTTAAGTGGTTGGGAGGAGGAGAGAGAAACAAGAGACATGGGCCCATTCGCGTGCTCTTAGACCCGGTTTGATCCGCTTCTTTTTTCATCCAGAATAGTATTTTTCTCTCTGAAATTCCTACATATTCATCCAAATTTCTCCAGATTTCTCTAAAATTTCTCCAAACGAACGGGGCCAAGGAAGGAGAAAATAAGAAGAAGAAGAGGGATAGGAAAATAAAATAAAGGAAAAGAGAAAAAGAAAAAAATATAGGCAAAAAAGAGATTTTACTCTTTCTAACTACTAAGAGAAGCTAATTTGCCAAACGGTTCAAAAACAGCTTTAGCTCCCCAAGTAAATCTGCTCCACTGGTGAAGCCACAACTAAAGTTGTTTTAACTGGAGTCGGAGCTCTATCAAACGGGCCCTACATATTGAAAACCAATCATAATAGACTGCCGAGAGGCTTGATAAAAAAACTTAAGGCTCTGTTGGCTTGTGCTATTTAGACGGCTTTTAATCTGTACAAATCAACCGTAGAACAATATTTTTCTCTTACAACAAACCAGCCATACAAATCAGCAGAAAACCGATTTAATACCACCCGAACAGGGCCACGTGTGTTTGGCAGCGAAAAATATTTCAGATTTTTAATAAAATCATTGGACATTTACTTGGAACCAATTTTTTGTTTTTTACTAGTAACACTTAGAACCCGATTTCTCTTGATTCTAATTCTACTAGTTTCAAGAATCTAACGAGCTAGCCAAACAGTTCCACGAAGTGATTCTGTGGAATGTTTATGAAGGGAATCTGAATTCAAAACTTTTCTCAGAGAATCTAGCAGCCTGTTCGCCTGGGCTTATACGATCGTATACAATCATGGATTATAAGCTAGAACAATATTTTTCTTTCACACCAAACTAGCCAAACCAGTCAGCAGTAAATAATCCACGATCGTTTACGACGAAACGAACATGTTGTAGATCCCTACCAACGTGTCCAATGTTTCGCAATGTCATCTCATCAACCGTTAACCCATATTAGATGTTCGAGAGCTGGCACTCTGAATTAAAAGCCCCGTTTGGCACAGGCTCGTGAAAAAACAGCTCTGGCTCTGGCTCATATGGAAAATCAGTTTTTTCTGGCTCTGGCTTATTTTGTACGAAAACATTTGGCAAAACGGCTTCTCTTAGTGTAAAGAAGATGTCAAATATCCAAAATACCCTTATATTTTTTTCTCTCTTTTCTTTTTCTCTTTATTTCTCTTTTCTTTTTCTTTTCTTATCCCCTTCTTTTCTTTTTCGCTCCCCTCTCCTTGTCCGGCCGCTCCTATCCTTATCCCGATCGGCCGCTCCTCTCCTATCTAATCATCCGCTCCCCCCCTCTCTCTCTCTCTCTCTCTCGGGCGGAGCAGGAGGCTGGCCGCGGAGCCGGCGGGGCGGCGTAGGAGCCGGCGGCAGGGCGGAGCAGGGAGTCTGCTGCCCCAACCGCGCCTGCGCGCCGCGGCGCCGCCAGCTGCCGTGACCGCGCCTGTCCCCATGGCCGCCGCCGCGTCGCGCCGTCGGCGGCAGCTGCGGCCCCGCATCGACGTCGTCCACTGCTCATCCTCCCGGGACAACGATGGAAAATGAGTTGTTGGGACGAGGAGAAGCCAGTATGAGCCGCTATTTTTGGCTTCTCCCTGGTGGAGAAGTGTAGAGAGCGGGATTTTAGGGGCTTTCACCAGCTTTCGCTCGTGAGCCGTTTTGGTTTTGTCCGTTTGGCACGGCTTCATCAAAAGCCGCTCGAGAAGCTGCTCGTGAAACCGTGCCAAAGGAGCCCTAAATTGGCGAAGATAGGTCATGCCAACTACTCCCCTCTATCCCATATTATTTGTCGTTATACCTGGATAATTAAAGAGGAGATAAAAAGTGCGATGCATTGGTATCTAGAATGAGAGAGACAAAGATACATACGGAGTACATTGGAGAAAGAGAAAATGCTTTGAAACAAGAGAATGGTGAATAGATGCTAGAAGGCTAGAACTTATTACAGAACGGAGTGAGCCCCTCTTGTTCAGCTCAAGAGGCTGTTTAGATGCGTGTCGTCACCCGAGTTGCGGTGGTGCTATACTTGCAGTGGAGAAAATCGGTGCCATGGACCACAACGAGAATAATAAAGATTTTGTTGTGTTATTCTCGTGACTGCCTTATTCTACTTGTTAACCAAGTAGTGGCTAGAAATATCGTGGTGATAACATAGAATATGTGCAAAAACATAGTACTGCCTTTAGTTAGAGTATATAGTAAAAGGAAAAGAGGAAGAGAAGCCGACTAGAAGTACAACCAGCTTGTACACGAGAACATGTGAGCTACTACCGTATGAATAATGAATAGATTGATAGCTTATCTCTGTTTTATACGGCCAGCAACGGACTACGTTAATAGCCCTTGCTCTTATTAGACTTGTATTTTGACACTGCTCTTATTAGACTTAAGGTTGGGACAACGAAATCAAGAAGGAAACAAGCAAAGTTAATTGGATGCAGTAATAAAGCCCACTCTACAAGCCTTTTAACCATCTCTTAATCTCTTGAAGCTATTAACAAACTTTTGTTTCATCCTTCGGAAACTTGCTAACAAACAACAACATTGTTGGAACACATTATGGCATCCCGGATCCTATCCTGTTCGCTTAAGTTACTATTTAACCATGGAACACTATTTTTCTCTCATAATATTTTAGCATAAGCATCGACGTAAGCTAAATTTCAGCATAAGCGTAAACACGTATCAACCCATGAATAAACTTTTCATTAACAAAATCCAAATCAACTAACAATACAAACCTGTCCCATCCGAAAAAAGTAAAGAAAGCCATACAAAACCCAACCAAATCACCAAACAAAAGACAAGCACTCCTACTCAAAAGAACAATTTTTTTGCTGTTAAAAAAGAAAGAAAAGACAAGTTTCTCAAAATAACACTTCTTTCCCTCCAGAAAATCCAATAAAGAATCACATGTTTTTTTATAGCCGCACTAGCGGCCTACTGAGTAGGCGTGTCAGCGTGTGCAGTGTGCTGTTTCATCCAAGAACGACCAGCCGAGCCACTCTCTCCTTTTCTCGCGGGCCGCGCGGCCTCACTCCCTTGTCTCCACTCTCCCGGCGGAGACGGAGCCTCGAAACGAACCCAATGCCAATGCGCCTCCACCTCCACCTCCTCGTCCTCCTCGCCACCGCAGCCGCGGTGGCGGGGGCTGCCGGTGGCGCGGCCACGGCCGGCGCGGACGCGGACGCCCTGCTGGCGGCGAAGGCGGCGCTGTCGGACCAGGCCGGCGCGCTCGCGTCCTGGACGAACGCCACCGCCCCCTGCGCGTGGTCCGGCGTGACGTGCAACGCGCGCGCCGCGGTCATCGGGCTGGACCTCTCCGGCCGGAACCTCTCGGGCCCGGTCCCCGCCGCGCTGTCCGGCCTCGCGCACCTCGCGCGCCTCGACCTCGCCGCGAACGCGCTGTCCGGCCCCATCCCGGCGCCGCTGTCCAGGCTGCAGTCCCTCACCCACCTCAACCTCTCCAACAACGTGCTCAACGGCACCTTCCCGCCGCCGCTCGCGCGCCTGCGCGCGCTCCGGGTGCTCGACCTCTACAACAACAACCTCACCGGCCCGCTCCCGCTCGAGGTCGTCGCGTTGCCGATGCTCCGCCACCTCCACCTCGGCGGCAACTTCTTCTCCGGCGAGATCCCGCCCGAGTACGGCCGGTGGCGGAGGCTGCAGTACCTCGCCGTCTCCGGGAACGAGCTGTCGGGGAAGATCCCTCCGGAGCTCGGCTGCCTCACCAGCCTCAGGGAGCTCTACATTGGCTACTACAACAGCTACTCTGGCGGGATTCCGCCGGAGCTCGGCAACATGACGGATCTCGTCCGCCTCGACGCCGCCAACTGCGGGCTCTCCGGCGAGATTCCGCCGGAGCTCGGGAATCTCGCCAACCTCGACACGCTCTTCCTTCAGGTGAACGGGCTCGCCGGCGCCATCCCGCCGGAGCTGGGGCGGCTCAGGAGCCTCAGCTCGCTGGACCTGTCCAACAACGCGCTCACCGGCGAGATTCCATCGACCTTCGCCGCGCTCAAGAACCTCACTTTGCTCAACCTCTTCCGCAACAAGCTCAGGGGCAGCATCCCCGAGCTCGTCGGCGACCTGCCCAGCCTCGAGGTGCTACAGCTCTGGGAGAACAACTTCACCGGCGGCATCCCGCGCCGTCTCGGCCGCAACGGACGGCTCCAGCTGGTGGACCTCTCGTCCAACAGGCTCACCGGCACCCTCCCGCCGGAGCTCTGCGCCGGGGGCAAGCTGGAGACGCTCATCGCGCTCGGCAACTTCCTCTTCGGCTCAATCCCGGAATCGCTGGGGAAATGCGAGGCACTCTCCCGCATCCGCCTCGGCGAGAACTACCTCAACGGCTCCATCCCGGAAGGTCTCTTTGAGCTGCCGAATCTGACGCAGGTTGAGCTGCAGGACAACCTCGTGTCCGGCGGCTTCCCGGCGGTGACCGGCACCGGCGCGCCGAATCTGGGGGCCATCACTCTCTCCAATAACCAACTCACCGGCGCGCTACCGGCGTCCATTGGGAATTTCTCAGGTTTGCAAAAATTGCTTCTTGACCAGAATGCATTCACCGGTGCAGTACCGCCGGAGATTGGCCGGCTGCAGCAGTTGTCTAAGGCTGACCTGAGCGGCAATGTGCTTGACGGCGGTGTGCCGCCGGAGATTGGGAAATGCCGGTTGCTCACCTACCTGGACCTCAGCTGGAACAACCTGTCCGGGGAGATACCGCCGGCCATCTCCGGCATGCGAATTCTCAACTACCTGAACCTGTCCCGGAACCACCTTGATGGAGAGATACCGGCAACCATTGCTGCAATGCAGAGCCTCACGGCCGTTGACTTCTCATACAACAACCTGTCTGGCCTCGTGCCGGCAACTGGGCAGTTCAGCTACTTCAATGCGACTTCCTTCGTCGGCAACCCGGGGCTGTGTGGGCCGTACCTTGGACCATGCCATTCTGGTGGTGCCCGCACGGGCCATGGAGCACACACCCATGGTGGCATGTCCAATACCTTCAAGTTGCTCATCGTCCTCGGCTTGCTTGTCTGCTCCATTGCGTTTGCTGCCATGGCAATCTTGAAGGCCCGGTCACTGAAGAAGGCCAGCGAGGCGCGTGCGTGGAAACTCACTGCGTTCCAACGCCTTGAATTCACCTGCGACGATGTGCTAGATAGTCTGAAGGAGGAGAACATCATCGGCAAAGGTGGAGCTGGGATTGTGTACAAGGGGACAATGCCAGATGGTGAGCATGTTGCAGTGAAGCGGCTTTCGTCGATGAGCCGTGGCTCATCGCATGACCATGGGTTCTCTGCTGAGATTCAGACTCTTGGGAGGATCCGACACCGCTACATTGTGAGATTGCTTGGCTTCTGTTCGAACAATGAGACGAATCTCCTGGTGTACGAGTTTATGCCCAATGGTAGCCTGGGGGAGCTACTCCATGGCAAGAAAGGTGGCCATCTCCACTGGGACACTCGATACAAGATCGCTGTTGAGGCTGCCAAGGGGCTCAGCTACCTCCACCATGATTGTTCACCACCGATCCTGCATCGTGATGTTAAATCAAACAACATTCTGCTTGATTCGGATTTTGAGGCACACGTTGCTGATTTCGGGCTGGCCAAGTTCTTGCTGGACTCTGGCGCATCACAGTGTATGTCTGCCATTGCTGGTTCCTATGGCTATATTGCTCCAGGTAATTATCCTTATTACAGTTTGTATTTTTTTCAGAATTATTGACACCATATTCACAATTGTCTATTTTAAGTCTTTATTGTTCTCTACAGATTAATTTTGAATACTATTGCGAAAAGCTTATGCTTGTTTATCTCATGTCATGTAGTGGTAAAAAAAATGTGTTGCTAGCTGTTACTACTTGTCCTTGTCCCCTTTTAGTTTGTTCATCAGTTTAGCTAATGAAACATAGAATTCCTTTTTGGATCTGGTTACTTACTTGCTATATAGCTAAAGTTTATTTCCTTGTTCTGATATGTCAGAAATAGTTATTTTTAGATAACGGAACAGGGTAGGGAATTCCTGAAATCAACTAATCCTTTATCGGACTGCTATCTTGTGGATTTACAGAGTATGCATATACCCTCAAGGTCGATGAGAAGAGCGATGTCTACAGCTTTGGTGTCGTGCTTCTTGAGCTGGTCACCGGAAAGAAGCCAGTAGGTGAGTTTGGGGACGGCGTCGACATTGTCCAGTGGGTCAAGACGATGACGGACGCAAACAAGGAGCAGGTGATCAAGATCATGGACCCCAGGCTGTCAACCGTGCCAGTGCACGAGGTGATGCACGTCTTCTATGTCGCGCTCCTCTGCGTCGAGGAGCAGAGCGTGCAGAGGCCTACGATGCGGGAGGTGGTGCAGATGCTCAGCGAGCTTCCGAAGCCAGCTGCAAGGCAAGGAGACGAACCTCCCAGCGTTGGTGATGATGGTTCCGCCGCGCCGTCTGATCCTCCAGTAGCTGATGGATCTGTTGAAGCGCCGCATGATGAAGCCACCAAAGAGCAGCAGCAGCAACCGAGCTCCCAGTCTTCGCCGACTACTGATCTCATCAGCATGTGAGAGCTGTGTCAAAGCTTGGTTTCTATCATCCCTATGTTTCCTTCCCTTGGTGAAATTCGGATGTTTGGATATTTCTAGCTTAGGGCTTGGTGCTTTAGGTGTCTGCACTTAATTAGGGTGGTGTGAGATTCAGATATCTTTCGTTTATCCATCTGCATTTAGGTAGGCTGTAGGGTGTGTGAAATCTAGGCCCCGGAATTTCTGGTGTGGTATGCATCATAGCCTCTTAGGACACTGTTGTGTCCTGATCTCCATTTTGCTGTTAGAATTGAAGAACAGGGGAGCCTAAAGCCTAGGATTCTGGAGCAATCAAGTTCTTCTGTACTTGTGTTAATGTTAAGGTGAGAACCTCAGCATTCACATGTTGTGTACTGCATTGCACTTCGCCTTCAAGCCTCTTTCCATTCTAGCCAGGCAAGAAGGAAAGGTGTTGTTAGTTAATGCACACCTTTCCTTGCTTCCCACTGTACAGGAACAGGATGGTTCACCTGAATAACTGTTGATTATCATCATCATAGGGCGAGCTTACAACATATAATCTCGCATTTAATGAAGATTATCATCGTAATCATGGGGCGAATGCGTGCAACATATTGCAAGGAGTGACAGCCCATGGTTGGTGGAGCGGTGGCCGGCTGCAGATGAGGATTGGTAGGTCAGCAGCAGGAGACCAGCTGCCAGCAGGGGAACAATAAGCAAGCAAAGCTTTGGAGTGAAGTGAAAGCAACTGTATTTTGCTCGCATCTCGACAGGCCTGTTTAGATTCTAAAAATTTTCACCCCAAAGTATCATATCGAATCTTGCGGCACATGCATAGAGTACTAAATGTAGACAAAAAACAAAACTAATTGCATAGTTGGGTGAGAAATCGCGAGACGAAACTTTCAAATCTAATTAGTCCATAATTAGACACTAATTACCAAATACAAATGAAAGTGCTACAGTAGTCAAAATCAAAAAATTTTGCTAACTAAACACGCCCTTGAGATGCTTCCTTGGCTCACCCCACTCTCCTTTTCTGTTACGAGGTCAAAAAGATCCGCCGGAGCTGCGAGTGCTGTGCCCACAAGCACATGCACATGGTCGACGCCTCTCCTTCGTTCCAACCAAACAGTCTGCAACTGCAACCTCATCAGATCCCCATCTCCAACTCACCCGTCGCGGTCGCAAGGAAGCATCGCATGTGTTGGCATTCAGACATAACACGTCTGTATATAGGCGTTGTGCAATGATCCCAGTCCCTGTCCAGGCTAATGCTCTTGTCCTCCTACCGCAAATTAACCATGCGTCGCTAGCATGGCTGCTCTAAGGGCGCGTTTGGTTGGCAAATTTTTTTTTGTTTTTAGCTACCGTAGCACTTTCGTTTGTTTTTGACAATTAGTGTCTAATTATGGACTAATTAGGTTCGAAAGTTTCATCTCGTGATTTCTCACCCAACTATACAATTAGTTTTGTTTTTCATCTACATTTAATACTCTATACATATGCCGTAAGATTCGATATGACATTTTGGGGTGAAAATTTTTAGAATCTAAACAGGGCCTAACTGTTCAACGCTAAATACTCCTAGGGGGGTACTAGCTTGTTCTCATCCATCCTCGCATCGATGCAGTTCAGAGATGCAGATGCTGCTGCTGCCTCCATGGTCCATGCAGGGAGCGTGCGAGATATGTTCGGCTGATATTAAAGCTGAGTGATAATCGGCTGTAGTTGTTTTGATGTAAAAAAAAAATACTATAAATTCTAGCTAATAAATTGGCTAATAAATTCGAGTGAACAAACCAATAGACCGAAAAGTCATTATTGGATTGTCACGTACTACGAGTACTACTTGCTCGCTTTTTACAGGAGCGTGCCTGAACGGCTGAATCCGTCACTCATTCCATGTCTCTTGTTTTGGAGCAGTTTCAGTTTCAGCCATGGATGGTCGAGTCACAGTCACTTCACTCCCATGGAAACGGGCTGAGATTTTCCGACCTGCCGCCAATGTTCTGGCATCCGGCAACAACGGTCAACCGGTTTATAAGCTAGAATCTACGATATTTTTTTCTCACAATAAAATAGTTTAGTCGGCTTATCAGCTGACTTTAATACCAGCCGAACAGATTCAACATGCGACATGTTTGCTTGTCTTATAAATTATACTTTTTCAGTCAACGAATAGTATTTTTTTCTCACAGCAAATCAACTTTTAGTCATGGCTTATCAGTCAAACGAACATGGCAAAAAAGTTGGTGACACTGACTAATCCACTTGTGTGTGAGACTGTGAGTGGTCAGCGTCACATCATTTGCATGCTTTTGGGCTGTCCAAACTCAACCCTACAGCTGGATATACTCCTAATACAAGTACTAGTACTACTTTGTTAGAACAAAGCTATCGGCGATCACTCCAAATGATTTGCTCCTCTTAACTGCGTCATGCTGCCTTCTGCAGTGGATTAACATTCAGATTAGTATTGTTGTTGTTATCTCCATCATTTGGGATCATGAGTAGCATAGATTAACCAACCCTGATTGCGGATGGATGACAGTAAAGAACTACAGTACTCGTGGCAGTTCTGAATCATGCGTCTCAGGAAGTCTGAACTGAACCGAAGAAAGCTTTTTCAGGAGCTCCAGGCAGGCAGCAGTGTTTGGCAAGGCCACAGGAGACGACAGGTCTGTGTGGAAGGAAGGAGCAATTGATCGAACGCAGACGCACCACCAACCCTACTCATTGCTTGGTCGCATTCGATGTGTGCATCAAAATTTAAATGGGTGTAAGACCTTGTTTGACTGCACAGAGCATGTAGTATCTTATTAGGCCTCAACGGAGATATCACGTTAATTCTCACTAAGACATGTTAAGAAAAAAGATAAATCCTAAAAATTCTTCACAATAATAAGAAACATCTAGCCTTTAATTTGATAGCCTCTAATCACCATCACCGATAATAGACATTCGATCTATTGTAATTTATAAAAAAATTACCCACCTCTGTCATTATAAAAAATACATAAAGTAACCCCCTAATTTTGCATATAAATTACCCACATCTACCATTACAAATAATAATTCAGAATAACCCCTAAATTTATATATAAATTATCCGCATACGTTATTATGAAACATAATTCAAAATAACCACATCACATTGTATCTAAATTACCCACCATTGCTATTATGAAAGATAATTTAAAATAACCCTTTAACTTTGAATCTATATTTCCCACATATGTCATTATGAGACATAATTTAAAATATAACCCACTAATTTTGTATCTAGATTACTCACATGTGTCATTATGAAAGATAATTTAAAATACATAATAATGATTTTGTAAATTATCGACCTTTGTAATTATGAAATATCATGAAAAATAACCTCCTAAATTTACATTCAACCTACCCATATATGTTGTTATGGAAGAATATAAAGTATTACCTTTATATTTGTATCTAACTCGGTCATTATAAAAAATAAAAATATTTCTCAAATCTATGCATAAATAGTATACAACCATGAAATTAAATAACCATATTGTTATACTTCACAATTTGTACTAAGTAAACATATGTACATTAGGATATATATTTATTTTAATAGCTTATGAAGCATGGAAAAATGTTTAAACTACCTAGCAACTTCATAACACTGACAATCCACTTTAAATTATATTAATGCTACATGATAATCAATTTTATAAATTGTTATTTTAAATAAGTTTGTATATTTTAATTGAAACATTATATCATTTCAGTATTGATAATTTAATTTTGGCAAATTTTGTCGAGGTACACTGGAAAAACATGTAATTGGCTGGCACACACCGCTAATCGGAGAATTTGCCCAAAGACACCGCAAATTCGTGGTTGTTTGTCCAGACACACCGTGTCAATTATTTTATTCATTTATCGATTTAGAGGAGAGAGGAGGTATTGCCCTCGTCTTCAACCTCCGGCTGTGTATCAATTTTTGCCGTTGCACATGGCCGTTGCCGATTCGTCACTGTCCTCCGACCAACAGCGTCAACCGCGGCGCGGCCCTCTCTAGTCTCGCACGAGCGGCGCCGCGGCCTCCCCGGCCTTGTGCGGGCGGCGGCCAGGGATGAAGCGGCGAGCATAGGAGAGAAAGTGATGGAGAAATTGGAGCAGCAGGGGGATTAAACTAGAGATTGAACATACTAGCTATACGTCCAGATCACCAAATAACACGCTTTCTTGTAGCACGCGGGCTGCAGCAGCACGCAGGCGAGCGGCCCCTGACCCCTGCACTCCAACGACGCGGCCAAGCAACAGCAGCAGCATGCAGGCGAGCGGCCCCTGACCCCTGCGCCCGGCGGCGCGGCCCCTGAGCCCTGGCGGTGCGGCCGAGCAGCAACAGCACGCGGATGAGTGGCCGGTGGTGGGCCAGCGCGACGGAGCTCGCGGCACGGACGGCGCGCGGAGCACGCGGCCGGCGTGGAGCTCATGGCTCCAGCGGCGCCCAGACCGACGTGCTACTGCTGCTCGCCGACGTCCTGCTGCTGGGCGCGGCAAGTCAGGATCTAGCCGACGGGCGCCACGGACCTCACACTGCTCCACCACTCGGTCGGAGTTAATGGTGTGTTACAGCAAAAATTGATGCACAATCAGAGGAAGAAGACGAATGCAGTTTGGAAAATTTTCCTACATTCTCTCTCCTCAAATTGAGAAATGAATAAAATAATTGAGCAAACGACCACGAATTTTGTGGTGTCTTTGGGCAAATTCTCTGTTTAGCAGTATGTGCCAGCTAATTATGTGTTTTTCTAGTGTCCCTCAGCAAAATTTACCTTTAATTTTAAGCACTCTGAGATACATAAGACAACACTAGATACATATAAGTATGTGATATAACAAATTCAACATGTTTGATGCTAGGGTACAATCTGAGTTTTAATTAATATGTGGAAAAAATACTACTAGAATTTAAACTCTTTTTAGTAAAAAAATAATTTTTGAATAAAAGATGAAAAACACTAGAGTTTCTACCTAACATGTGAAAAAATTTGCACAACTCGATTGAAAGTCGATAGCTAAACTATGATTTATGGTCACAGGAAAGGATACAACTAGACTTTATATACGTTAATATTATGTTTCAACTAAATACATATCATGCTAGAAAAAAGATAATGCTAGAAATTCTAACTAGAGGTCTCTAATGGAGCCTCCATATTAATCCTTACGAGACATGTTAATTCTCACGAGACACGATAGAAATAAAAGACAGATCCTAGAAATTCTCACAAAAATCCAAAACATTTGACTATCAATTCCGTATAACCTAATTACCATTGATAATAATAGCTATTGGATCTATTCTATAAAAATTACCCACCTCTGCTATTGCGTAAAACAACATAAGCCAACACGAGACTATATATTCAAACTACCCATATATGCTATTAAGAAACATGATCTAAAGCATATCTAAATTTACACCTAATTACCCACGTACACTTATTATGATAGATAATTTATGTAACCTAATCTATATCTTATTATTTGAAAAATAAATATAATCTAAAATCTACATTTAAAATTACCAACATCTTTTATTAAAAATGTAAAAAATAATATAGAGCATGTATATATATTTATACATTACCTATTTCTATTAATATTACTTTATTAAGATTTGATCAAAGTAAGCATGCATGAGCACATATCTAATGATACTAACAAATTATTTAAAACTATATTAGTAGTCATGACATATAATTTATATAGGTTGTTGCTTTAGATATATTGATGTGTTTTAACTAAATATTTGACATTTCTATATTGATAGTAGAAAATTCAATCATCGTGAGAAGTACGAGACACCACCGATGGCTATATTTTCCCAACCCTTCAAGATTACTTTAGAGCAAAAAAAATGAACATTATATAGCTTAAGTGTTCAAATTCTCTTGAGGTTAGCACTACTACCCCATTCGAGATCTCACTTCAAGCTCTATCACTTATCTTAAATGATATGGCGCCGGTTTCAAATGATTACTTTTGCTATTATAGTATCTAAGAACGTACTCTAAGACCAAAAAATCCTTATTGTTAAAAAGTGCAAAATGTGGAGTTAATAAGAAAATACAATAGTCACAAGAGTTTCAACTTGATGGCAAAAAAATCTATAGCAGTCAACAAAGAATAAAATTTTTAAAATTAAATTGAGATTCATGACTTCATAAGATATGTGGCAACAACAAAGACTGCCATAGTTGATGGCAAGATTTCAAACTAATTACATATTTAATATATAAAAGATGACATGCAATGTAAAAATACGAATATGGTTGAAAATCATATAACAAGTCCCTTGCAAAAATGAACATTTGGATATAGGCTATATGAAATATCTATTATGTCTATTTTGTAGAAATAAACAAAGACAATAACATTCAATTTAATAAAATAATTCTTTATTACTTAGATGTATCAAACAATATATGTCTCAAAAATTCTAACCTGTCCGAGAGCACAGGTTGATGGACTAGTTAGCCTAAATCCACATATACTGGTGAAAGCCCTAGTTTGGTTTTCGATAATTAATGAAACCTAGTTGGACTAATCCTTTCATCCAAATCTGTGACTAGATAGGATGGTCCAATCCTAGTGGTATCAGAGCTAGGTCTCTTATTTGTGGTCTTCACCGACCTAAGAGGATGACGATTAGTGGGATAGAAGGTTGTCACTCACACATTTTTTATGGCACAAACTTTGCATGGTGGAAACAACACATGATTAATCATTTTTGTGCAAAAGAACCCAAGTTTTGGTGGATGGTTATGAATGATATTTCTCATGTGCTAGATCATAGAAATCTAACCAAAGCTCAAAGGGCTTGCTATGAACTCGATGCACATGCTTATTGCTTTGTAATGGATGCTTTGAGTTTAGAGATTTTTTATAGGGTGGATTGCAAAGGAACCACTCATGATTTGTGGGAGGCAATCAACTGACTCTATGGTGATTCCTCCACATGTGATGTCGGCAAAGTCAAGGAGGATGATCCCAAGGAGAGTGTACATGAGGATGTTGAGCAAGATCACAAGTTGGTAATTGTGGAAGATTGCTCCACCTCATGATCAAGTAATGATGTTGATGATGGCAAGCTCCATGAGAAGGAAGATTGCATTGTTGATGATGTTGAGCCTACTAATGAGATTGATATTGTTGATGATTACTCTGTCCCAAGTTCAAGTGAGTGTGATGATCTCTCCACTACAAGCTCACTTGACAACAATGATGATTCTTCAAACCCATCTACATCAACTCATTGTCACATGTCCAATGACAACATAAAGGTAAACAATGATAGTGATGTAGTTGACCATACTTACACATATGATGAGCTTGTAGATCTTGTTAAGGATATGTCATTGTATTTGGAAAAAAGTAAAAACTAAAAAGAAAAACTTGAAAAATGAAAATCTCATTCTAAAGAAATCATATGATTGTTCCGAGCGTTTACTTGACATGCTTATATGTATGCATGAGGAGTTAAAATTAACTCATGAGGTCCTTTGCCTAAAACATAAGAGGCTTAAAAAGGACCATGCTTTTCTCACTAAGAGCATTTCCAAAGAAGAAATCAAAATTGATGAAAGCTCATCATGTGAGTTGGATGGTCAATTGCAATATGTGGCTAACCATTGTGTTGTAGGCAAAAATAACATATCCACCTCTTGTGAAGATTCATTAGAAATTCCTTGTTCTTCATATTTGGATACTTCTTCTTCTTCTATGTATCATGAGACTAACCCTATAGAAGAAAACAATGAGCCAAATGATGAAGAGAAAGACTTGAGTAAAAAGGTGGATATGCATGGATTTTCATATGCCACTCATGATCAATTATTGAAGAGCCACAAGAAATTTGGCAATATGAATGGCATAGTCTACAACAACACAAATATCAAAGGCAAAAGATGTGGCAAGAAGAAGTATGAGAAAGAGATGAGAAGACTAGAAGATGAAAAGCTTTCTCACTACTTGTGCTTCAAGTGCCACAAGTTGGGTCACTTAGCCATGAGTTGCCCTACCAAGAACAGGAGGAAGCCACAAGATTCAAGTGAAGATGTGCCAAACATTTCCCAAATGCAAGCAAATATCAACCATAAGGTTGATAACAAGTTGGGAAAGAAGAAAGTAAGAAGAGGAAGAAGAAATTTGAACAAAGATTTCCCCTCCGATGAGCACTATCAATATCATAATAGGGGACACTTTGCAAAAGGTAGTTCCAAAGGTAACAATCCTAAGTCAAGTTCAATTCATGAAAATTATTTGCTTAGGAAGGATGGCAATGGTACCATGAAGGCTATAATTGCTAATCATTCCCTTGTGCATGCAAAGGCCATTTGGGTGCCCAAGCTTGTAGTGACTAACATGAGAGGACCCAACATTGATTGGGTACCATTAAGTGATTGAATGGTTAGTAGGTACCATGGTGGCATTGGAAACTTGGTTTATTGACTTACTATATTTTCATCAATGTGAAGCCAAGTTTGAGTTGACATATTTCATATCTTGAACCAATGCTACTCTATATGATGGTTCATGAGCAAGTCATTTCTAGTGATTTATCATGTCAACTTGCAACAAGATAACTGCTCAAGAGTGTGTGAAGAAGCTTGAAGAAGGTTCAAACCGAACTTGATGCATTTGATGGATGATGTTGATTGGAAGCTCATGAAAGTGTTCTTGCTCAAGCAAAAGTGATGAAATCCAAATATTTTGTTGCTTGATGAATTGGCTAAAATTGAAAACATCTAGGCCATGAAGAATTGGTGATTCAAGGATTTTATTATGGATATATCATACTTATTGATCTTCAAATAGGGATTATATATATTGGATCATCACTTCACTCCAACCGGTGGTATGAAGTATTGCTTGTGCATTTTTCATGGCAAACCTTACTAGTATGATTTTAGGTGCATATTGCTTTTTCTAGATTCATATCCTTGTTCATGCTTGTTTTATCTTCATGTCGACATATTGCCTATTTGTTGCTTGATTGTTTGATCAAATTGGCAATATTGAGATTTGTCCATAAGTAATGCCATCACAAGTATGAGAATGCTGAAATCAAGGATTTTGAAATGGATTTCATGCCAAATCAGTATTGGAAAGATATTTGGTCAGTTAGAAAAGGAAAAGAATAATTTGGAATTTATTGGAATCAAATGGTCAAAAGGATAGCAAGTAGTCTGTGCAATTTTGTCAATCTCGGACTATCTGCCATATGGACCGCAGACTGTCCATAGGCAAGAAGATGGTCACGCAACAGAATCTGTGCAGAAAGGTTGGGGGGCAAAATTTCAATGGTAGACTATCCGCCATCCACCCACGGACTGTCCACGAGTCAGATTTTTGTCTAGGTCAGGCTCAACCAATGGGGTATGGTGCCCACTCATTCCTACTTGTGAAAGCAACTGGCAGCTCTCTCTCTCTCACTCGTGGAAGAAGAAGGAAATAGGGGGAGGGGGACCATGGGTTCGGAGGCATCCCCGGACACTCCATGAAGTTCCCCGAACCCTCTATGAGCTCCCTCACCATGTCCTCTTGGTATTTCAAAGTTTCCCTCTCTTAGATTTGTATGGATTTCGAGTTTGAATGGCATTTAGGGTTGATTCCTGATCTACTTTTTGAGCCATGGATTCAAGAAACTAATTGGGGGTAGTTGTTTCTAGTGATGAAGTGATGCTTTGCCTAAAGTTTGGTTGGAAGTTACTGGTTAAATTATGAGATTTTAGGATTCAAAGGATAAACTGTCACTGTTCTTGTTCATGCGTGAACAGTACCTGTGGACTGTCCACTCCCTCGATGGTGGACTATCCACGGATACTGAGTCTGCATAGTAGGAGCTATCTTGGGTACTTTATGCACCTCAACTGATATTTGATGACTATGTTAATCCAAGCAACAACAATTCTTTCATGCAGATCACATACTCAATGCCCTAGTTTGAATCAATCACAGAGCTATAGCCATGGAATTTACTATTAATCAAAATTTGGTAATTGATTATTGATCGATGCACCTGCAGCAAGTATGGGCAGTGGAATTCTCTTATTTGTCATATGATTATTGCTTCTCTTGTATAGTCGTTGTAACAAATTGTGAATGCTTATTCAAATAAAGGCAGTGGTATATCAATGACAATGATTCTTGAATATCCATGCATGTCACTTATACATTGCCATATATTTGTGTATTGACAATGGAAAAGGCAAGAAAGTGACCACCTCCAAGAAAAAGAAAGAAATCACATCAACGAAAAGGAGGACTGCGGATGATGATGATGAGTGGAATCCAAATCCAGGAGAGGATGTAGATGAAGAAGAAAGTGATGATGAAGAAATGATGTTTCAAGATACAAAGGAATTGGTAGGCAATGGGATTGGAATAGCTATATGTTAGAAAGAAGCCCAAATTAATATGGGTTGCACAATGATACTACTCTATCATTCTTCTATACCAAGGTACAAGAAGATGCTTACTTTGGGAACATTCATACAGCCACAGTTCATAAGCATCAGTACATCAATATGACATTCTTAATGGACAAAGATGTAGTTGCTGGATTGATAGCAAACCTTCATAATATTGGTTTATATGACTTCCTTGAGCACCAATGCAACTGGAATGACTTGATTGTCAGGCAGTTTTATGCAACCATGGAAATTAGAACTAACACTAGTGAGATTGAATGGATGACTGGGAAGAGGAGATACACTGCTACCTTTGATGAGTTTGCTGAAGCAAATAAGATAAACAATGGGCTCCTGACACACACCATTGATCTTGATGAAGAAGATGCACTGCCTAGGGAACTATGGAGACAATTCTATGAGCCTATGCCAGAGGATCCAAATAAACCTCACAAACTTAGACATCCAACAGGATTAAGGCATCATCCTGCACTAATCAGCAAGATTGCACGAGTAACATTCTTGCCAAAGGCAGGTGATAGAGGCGTCATCAGGGATAAGTTTTGGAATATCATTCATCATATCCTGTACAGGAAAAAGTTTGACGTGGTTAAATTCATGATGAATCAGCTAGCAGTCTTGAAGCACGACATGACTACAAATATCTACTTTGCTCCTTACATTATGGCTCTCATCCTTTAGAAAACAAGGTTTAAGGGGGAGCGTCAAGTCAAACATGTTGATTTCATTCCATATTATAATGAGCCAAAGTTTTATGAGAGAACACTAACTTCCTTTCCTCTAGTTGAGGGAGATCAAGAAGGAGAAGCTACTGATCATGATGAGCACATGGGTGATGATGAGGATCCTAATCAGCCACAGATGGAGCTAGAGCCTCAGCATGGCTGGGCGGCCCCTGCTGGTTACTTTGACCCCTACTTTCAGAGCATGTAGAACACATGGAACACATGTTTTGCTAAGTTTGGTGAGAGTACTCAGCAGCAGATGCAATAAGGTTTTCACACCATGGGGCAGCAATGGCAGGGTCATATGGACACTAGTCTCCAGTAATTCGGGCAACACCTTCACTCCACCATGTACTAGCCCATCATGACTAGTCTTTAGAATGTTTAGCAGGGGCTGCATAGTGACATTGATGCTCTCAGTGCACAACTTGGTTCTTTGTCTACATAGGAGCAGTATCAACACATTTAGAACAAGCAAGACCTTATTAAGCAGCGTGTTGATGTGTTGAACAATAAATTCAATACCTTCAGTGACCACTTCAACATGATCTATCCAAGGCATGTTCCTACTCTAGCTTAGTTTCCCTATCAACCTGTCTATCCACCTCAGTTTCCTCCTCCACAGTACTACCCTCCTAGTGATGATGATGGTGCATGAGCTTATCTTTTTGGGTAATGTAATGACAAAGGGGGAGAAGTGAGAAGAAGTGAAGAAAAATTGAAAAATTTGAAGCCCTTGGATGGATGAAGGCTTGCTTATGGACCTTGCATGTTTTTATTTATTTGTTGAACTATGCATTTATGTGCTTGCATCTAGTTGTAATAACCTTAAATTCATACTTTGTTGGCTTGTGTGTGCTAGAACTTAAACTTATGATGCTATGGTGTATTGTGCATGATACTTCAAGTTAATATTGTGGTGCACTAATATTCTTGTGAAGTTGTTCTAGCATAATTGTGGCTTTTCAAGGATATTATTCATGTGTATGGCTTTCAAAGATAATATCATATATCTTGTGCTCCTCAGTTACCACTATGTAGGGAAAACTCCACCGAAATTTTCAAATTTATGCATATGTGAATGAATTGAACCCAAATTTTATGCATATATGTAGGGGGAGCTTTCACTACATAGTTGGGTCTTGAAACATTTATCCATCCTAACTCATGTGCTTCATGCTATGGATAAATGGTGCAGAACTCTTGTATGGAGTTAGCTTAAAATTTCAATTATTCTTAACTCCTTATTGAAGTTGTCATCAATTACCAAAAAGGGGGAGATTGCAAGGTCTAGGCCCTTGTTTGGGTTTTGGTAATTAATGACAAGACTTGTGGACTAACTTCTCTATTTGAGTGTGTGAAGGAAAGTTGGTTTAGTTCATAAGAAAAGTTGGATGTTGATATGTATTTGATTGTTAGCATGTTGGAATGCTCAAATCAAACATAGCAAGCAAGTGAAGGACCGAAGCAAGACTTGGCTGTGATGGACCGTGTGCAACGCGATGGTGAAGGGCAAGCTAGTGGGCTGGGCGCCGATAGACCGAGATGATGGTGAAGGGAAAGCTAGTGGGCTTGGCGCTGAAGGACTGAAGCAACGATGAAGAGCAAGTGAGACTAAGGTCGATGGACTTGAGGTCTATGTGGTGGTTTGGGTGATCCACGTCATCTATGGAGATCAAGCAAAAGATTCTTTGTTTATCTCAAGTGGCTTGGTGAATACATCAGACAACATTTTCCTTGCGGGCATCAAATTTGTGTCATTTGAATTTGCACAAGGCAAAGGTATGAAACATAGGGTGTTTCATTTTACCGGCTATGAGGTGTGTAGAGAAGATTAAGATAGCCGAATTTATATTTGATAGCCGTACTATTAAGAGGGGCAAACATGTTTTGCATTACAGTTATCTAGTGCCACTTGTGAGCTCTAACGTCAAGATTCGTTTAGTGGTGAGTGGCGGAAAAGTTAAAACTTTTGTGAAAAGTGTGTTAAAAACTAACTGGTGGCGAAGTTGAAATGATCATCTTGCGGGAGATCGTCTCTTGGTGTTGGCTATCTTTGAGAAAGGTTTTGAGAGCGCTAGTACTATCGTTGAACTACTTTGGAACTCTCCATTTGAGGTATGGAGTTGTCGTCTGAAGTAGAGGAGGCGATGCGTTTGGAGAGGTGTTTTCTAGGCAACCGCGGACTATCTGCCCCTTGGCGGCGGACTATCCGCAGGCCATTCCTAGAAAACCAAATAGATTGGAAACAATCTGTTGGTGGCTCTCACATGAATGGTGTTGGTGTTTTGAGTTGCCACCAACAAATAAATTTCTACTATTGTGTGTCTGGCTCGGATGTTGTGCTAAGAGAACACGAGGTTTATACTGGTTCAGGCAGAACGTCCGTACATCTAGTTTGTTGCTGTTGCTCGTGTTACTAGCACTGAAAGTTCATAGCAGGGGTTACAAATGGTCGAGAGTGGGATAGGTCCCAAGTCTCTGGTGAGAGGAGCAAATGGGCGCCGAGGGCTCGGTCGCTTCTCTGCTACTTGCTTGTATGTTCTAATCAGTTCGGGGTTCGAGTCCTAATTGGTGTGATGTGCTGTGATGTGATCGATTCGCTCGATTCGAGTCCAGTCGAGTTGAGCTCCCCTTCATGGGATGCTCTGCTTTCCCTTTTATAGGCCAAGGGAAAACATGAGTTACAGTCAAGGAAAAAAGGAGAACAAGAAGGAGAAGAAGTCCTATAGGATCGCTGGGTCCTTCTTTTCCTTCATGTGGGTCCCACCGATCCTGTAGACATCAACAGGGATAGCTCCACATCGTGGCCATGTCCGTAATTGGCGCCATGTGCAGGCGTCACCTCCCAGTCATGGCGCTCCACTCTATCCTGATGGACGTCATGGTGAACTAACGCGCTTGTCAGTGCCTGTATGAGGGTTAGGCAGAACAACATCGGTACGCCCGACGCTGTTCTTGATGTGAATCCCTAGGTATGGCCTGTCATGGCCATGGGTTACATCAGGGCATGCCGATCACCTCCCTAGTGTTAGAGCTTTGACCTAGGCCCATTCGCTAGGACATGGAGTGGTTGACGACAGTATGGGTCTCATTCGGGCGAGACAGAGCCCGTGGCCTTGGGGTCAGGTGAGGTCGAGTCCTCCCCTAGAGGCCGGGTGAGGCAAAGTGTAGACCCAAGTGTCAGACGAGGTGGAGCTCACGGCCTTGGAGTCGGGCAAGACGGAGTCCTCCCCTAGAGGATGGGCGAGGCAGAGCGTAGACCCAAGGGTTAGGTGAGGCGAAGGCAGACCTAAGGGTCAGGCGAGGAGGAGCGCGCGGCCTTAGGATCGAGTAAGGTGAAGTCCTTCCCTAGAGGCTAGGCGAGGCAAGGTGTAGACCTAAGGGTTAGGCGAGGCAGAGCCTATGGCCTCAGGGTTAGGCGAGGTGGAGTCCTCCCCTAGAGGCCAGATGAGGCAAGGCGTACACCCAGGGGTGGGGCAAGGCGGAGCCCATGGCCTTAGGGTCGGGCAAGGCAGAGTCCTGCCCTAGAGGCTAGGTGAGGCAAAACTAGCCCTCAGCCTTAGAGGTCAGGCAAGGCAGAGCACAGACTCAAGGGTTAGGCGAGGCAGAGCCAGCCCTTAGAGGTTGGGTGAGTAGGAGCCCGCGACCTTAGAGGTTGGGCGAGGCGAAGCGTAGACCCAAAGGTTGAGCGAGGCAGAGCCAGCCTTTAGAGGTTGGGCAAGGTGGAGCCCACCCCTAGAGGTCAGGTGAAGCAGAGCCCACCCCCAGAGGTTAGGCAAGGCGGAGCTTGTAGCCTCGGTGGGTGGGCAAGGCGGAGCGCAAACCCAAGGGTTGGGCGAGGTGGAGCGCAAACCCAAGGGTCGAGCGAGGCAGAGCAAGCCCTTAGAGGTTGAGCGAGGCGGAGCCCGCGACCTTGGTGTCACGCAAGGCAGAGCCCATGGCCTTGGTGTCAAGTGAGGCAGAGCCAGCCCTCAGAGGTCAGGCGAGGTGTAGCCCGCCCCTAGAGGTCGGGCGAAGCGGAGCCCACCCTCAAAGGTTGGGTGAGGTAGAGCTTGTGCACCTGAGGGTTAGTTGGAGCTTTAGTCACACTCTTGACTGCTCAGATGAATCAATGTTGATGGTTATTAGCTCCTCCTCTTTAGGTACCTTAGTATTGGTCCCAGATAGTAGCCCCCGAGCCTTCGAAGGAGTAGAATACTCATTCGAAGGCTTTTTCGAATGGGAGGACTCTGAAGGCCTTGGCCTTCTTTGGTTGCCCACAGCGTGACCTAGGGGCGGTGATTCCCTTTCCTCGAGCCCCTTCCATAGCAGGGGCTTGGCCAAGGATTGGTTTGCCTTTGCAAGTGTCTTCCCTCAAGTGTTTTCTAATAAAATGGAGGGACCGAGCCGTGCTATGATTTTCCTCTAAGGACAAATCATGGCACCTAGTGAGCTATTAATAGGCTAGTCTGAGTGGGGCCCTTGACATCCCATTCATGGGGAACTAGCTTGGGTCAGTTCAGTGATCGACTCCAGATTCTTAGTAGTCGATCCGTATAGTTATTGGGTCCATTCGATCGGTCCCGAGGGCTATGTGCCTTTTTTGAGGAAAACCCACATATCATAACTGCCCAAGACTCGAATGTGGGTTGGGATGCCCATGGCACTTGTGCACCTGGGTACAAGCCACTAGCGGGCACATCCTTTTCTGCCTTTCACCCTAAAGGTGCCTAGAGCGGTTGTCAAACCCATCGATGGGCCAACCTATGAACTCCTAGGCCTAATCGTCCTATAGAGGTGCTTTTAGATCCATATTCCCCTTACTCATGACAAGTCGTGGCCCACCCAAAGAGGCGAAACATCCATCAAGTTTTTCGAGGGAATGGATGGAGATTGCGTGCACGCGTCCCATGGCGAGACGTGGTGGTAGATTGTGGTAGGCGCGGAGATCTAGGCAGGTGGTTGGTTTCCTCGCACCCGTCGCCCCTATAAAACCAAAGGGTTCACCCCTAGGGTTCCATACCTTGCATCCTTGCCTCCACAGCCATGATTGTCATCGCCAATCGCTTTGGTTTCCTGCCTCTGCATCCCCATCGCCATTGAGCTCGCATCCATCCACCCCCACCTCCAATGGATCCATGGTGCCGCTCTAACTTCACCTTCCAACACATGAAAGGCCTCATCCATTGTGGTCTTCTCCATGCACGGACCTCAGTGGAGGAGTGACTGCTGCCCGATGGGGAGGATCAACCATTGCCGTCCAACGGCTATGCGGTGTCGTTCGCCCACTTCCATGAGCATGGGTTCACGACCCCCGCTCACAAATTTCTTCGAGGGCTGCTGCATTATTACAAGATCGAGCTACAACATTTCAACCCCAATAGGATCTAGCACATGGCAACGTTCGTTGCCCTGTGTGAGGGGTTCCTGGGGATCAGCCCCCACTTCGATCTATGGAGGTACTTCTTCACTGTTACCCTCCAGAAGAAGAGGGAGAAGAGCGATAGGCAGGAGCTGTATATGCCGATGGGGTGCGCCGGCATCCAGCTTTAGAACAATCAGGTCAGCGAGTACCCACCCAAGTGGCTCTCAATGTCCAACAAGGGATGACACTCGTAGTGGTTCTACCTCAAGAACGACGCTACCGCCCCTCTATCGGATTTCACTGGGCGCCTGGTCGAAGAGGCCCTAGAGTCGTGGAGGAAATGGGGCATCTAGGAGAAGGATAAGAAGAAGATCCGAGACCACATCACCGCCATCCACATCCTCAAGGAGAATGTCCTAAAGGGGTCGGGCATCATCAGGGCCTACCATGCAAGGAGGGTGGCACCGTTGATGACGCGTGCACTCCTACTATACGCGATGGCGCTTGAGGCGTCGTTCAATAGAACATCACTCACCAAGGGGGCGCTCCCTAGCTCTGAGATTACACAACGCATCAAGGAGGCCATGGAGCCCTCATGGGACGATGCGGGTGCCCCTCTCAATTTTGTCTTCCTGGTGCTGGGACATCCTCCGATGCATCCGGAACTAGGCCATGTCATCTTTGTAAGTTTCCCCTTCTCCTACCTTCTCTTCAATCTATTTCTCGACCTCTTGATACTAACTTTGAGAGGGGCGAGACCATCCGAGGGACCTCATCTTTAAGGATCACCTGACACCATTGCCGAGGGATCCATCCATGAGGGTAGCGAATCACGCTGAGGGTGAGCGGCTGAGGAAGGTGAAAGGAGGACGAGATGAGGAAGAGGTAGTGGAAGCTGCAGGCGTGGGAACAGGGGAAGGACACTGATAGTGATGACGACGATGATGATAGCGATGATGATGAGGTAGCCGACGATGTCGAGTGGGACATCCTAGAGAACGAGGATGCACTGATAGGTATTGGTTCATCCTTGCAGGAGTCAGGACCCTTCCTATTCCATGGAGGGGAGGGTACGTCCGGGGAGCCGACAAAGGCGAGACGTATCGTTGGCCTCCCTCGGGAGTCAACAAGGGAGGGTGGCTCTGCTGCCATGCTTGAGATGTCGGTGGAGGCAAGTGGCTCCGCTTTCGTGCCCCAAGAGTCAGGGGGAGCGATCCCCTCTACCTGAGAATAGGGGGCGGGTTCGAAATGGCCCCACCCCGACGAGGCAAAGCAGAGGTCGGGGGGTTTGCCCCCAAACATATCTGCCGCCTAACGGCGCGGAGGTGAGTTATCTGCTTCTCTATTTCCCCTATTTTGGTCGGATTTCATCGTGACTTATGTTTTTGGTCCCTTGTAGTGTCGGTAGGCAGCGGAATCCTTTGGCATTGGCACCAAAGAAAAACATCGCCGTTTAGGCGAGGCGACAGCCATTGGCTGACGCCGCGCCCATTTTGAGCGATGGCGGTGCCAGTGCGACTGCATCTTTGGCTAGACAAGCACTAGACATAGTGGCACATGTGCCCTCGGTGGGATGGGTGGACCTGGGGGTTCAAGGGGCGCCTTTGGAGGTCGCAGAGTAGCCAGCGATGGCGGTGATACCGCTGTCGATGATGGGGCGGATGGGGCTACCGACCACACTTGTGGCGCCAACCGTGGTAGGCATGACACAGCTAGTCAGGGCCCCATTGACGTAGGTGGAGGTTGCAGTGGCTATGACAGGCGGGCCATAGCCATACGCAACCATGGCAGCGCCTGAGGCACTGGCATGGCCCGTGCCACCAGTGTCCCAAGCGACTCCAGAAGTTAGGAAGGAGTAGGATGAGCTACTCTAGAAGGATGCCAAGACCCGCCAACGGATCCTTGACCTTTTTGCCAAGGTTGAGCAGGAAAGGGAGCTAAAGCTAGGGGACGAGTAGAAGCTCACGGCCCTAGAGAAGAGGGTGAGTCTAGATGCCACGGTGGTCGCCTCGCTGCACAAAGAGCGGGATGAGCTGCTCCAAACCGCGGAGAGGCTCCGCTCAGAGCATGGCACGGCTTGTGAGGAGCGTGACTAGGCCCTCTGAGAGCATGACCAGGCCTACCAAGAGAGTGATGACGCATAGTAGAAGGACGGTTCCCTCCAGGTCGAGCTTGGAAACACGACGGCCCAGAAGTTGGAGGCCAAGAGGACTTCTACCGAGCTGGCCGTGGACATCGCTGAGGCAAGGAGGAATCTTTAGGCTAAGAGCGATGAGCTTGGTATCCTGAGTGCCACCCTCGGAGTGGTCTACGACGACCTTGAGGTGGTACGGTCAGAGGGGACCTGCTCTCTCACGGCCCACGCCATTGAGATCACAGCTCAGGTGCGCCAACTCAAGAGGAATGCCCTTCATGCCGGGGTTAATCAATCCTTCACAATTGCTTGTTCTCATTATGGGGACAACATTGACCTAGAGATAATGAGCCATAGCTTCGTGCCTGGCTATGAAGCCCATGGGCTGGAGGAGACGGAGATGGCGGTGGATCCCCTTTCGTAGGACCTGGTGGACAGAATAGAGAGCATAGTTCTCCCCTAGAGGGGTTAGTTATCTAGATAGGTCGGGCAATCATTCATGTAACAAGCGAACAAGCTCCGACCCCTCTGTACTATCCGAACAAACTTATCATTTTGTTTTGTTTGATCAAATTTGTTTTTCACTCCCTTTTTATGTGTGAAAAGGTGTTCATGTGTTCCAACCCTTTCGTTTGTTAAGACCATAGGGCCTAAGGTGTAGGAGGGAAACTCCGATCATGCTGGTAAGCAAGAGTGCCATAGCCGCTAGGGCGTAGGTTTCTCGTAGTCTGACCAGCCTTACTCAGTCGTTCATTTCCGTAGACCTTGCCACTAGGTTTTTTAATGTGAGGAAGGGGACGGGTGCGGAGACCATTTCAGAAAGGGTGTATAGATGCCCTAATCAACCCTCGAGTGAGACCTGATCCCATGCCATTGCAGGGTCGGGTGTTGCTGAAGATTGAGGAGAGGATAGCAAAACTAGTAGGAGAAAGCGACTTGTGTTTTCATGCGTACCCCCTCCCTAGGATCTAAGCCATCGTTCTGTGACCGCGTGTTTGGTCTCCTTGTGAGTCCAACTTTCCTTGAGCCCCCACGCATAGCAGGGGTTCGGTCGAGGGTCAGCTCATCTTTGTGATCATCACCCCGTCCATGGTTTCCACAACCAGAGGGATTGAGCTAACGTTAGTTGCCTCGATGGCTCGAGTGACGCCCTCGGTGAGCTCGCTAACAGGCATGTTCGAGTCGAGTCTGGGTCTATCATTTGTGATGGGATTGGCATTGCCCTCATATGATATTCCACTGCTCCTTAACCCGCCTCCTGGTAGATGCCCGAGCCATTTCGGAGGGCAACTTAGGTGGCCCGATGGCCTCCCCTCAATGGGGATTCTATGGGCTTAGCTCGAGGTTAGGATCGAACGAGAAGGTTGAGATGACCCTGTCCGCTTCTAAGTGAGTCGGGCGAAGGCCGCTTGGGCTCATCTACATTTTCTCCCCTTGCTTTGTTCGATGTGAGGCAGCCTCGGGCCCTTCATGGGCTGGCCTTCAAACCTCGATCAGGTGGATTCCTGAGTTTGGGTCGGGTGGCTTGAGCCCCCAAGCCCCATGGGGGTCGGTAGGGGTCGGCTGGATTTCATGCATCACCCCATCCTCGGTTTTCACAACTAGAGGGGCTGAGCTAACGACACTTGCCTTGATGGCTCGAGTGTCGTGCTCGGTGAGCTCGCTAACGGGCACGTTCGAGTGGAATCCGGGTCCATCGTTCGCTGATGGGGTTGGCATAGCCCTCATATGGCATTCCACTGCTCCATAAGCCACCTCCAGACAGATGCTAAGCCATTCGATTGGCTTAGGTGGCCCGTTGGACTCTCCTCGATGGAGATTATGTGGGCTTGGCTCAAGGTTAGGATCGAACAAGAAAGGTCGAGATGTCCTTGTCTAGTTCTAAGCAGGATCGGGCAAGGGCCGCTGGGGCTCATCTTAATTTTTCTCCCCTAGCTCTGTTTGATGCAAGGCAGCCTCAAGCCCTTCGCGGGCTAGCCTTCGAACCTCGGTTAGTTGCCGCTCATGTCGAGTGAGATGACTACCGCTTCGTGATGCGACGCGAAGCGTTGTGATGCAATTAATTGCATATGCATTGCTTGGATGTATGAGATGAATGTATGTATGAATGAATGAGTGTATGAATGAATGTATGAATGCATGCATGAGAATGGATGAATGAATGCTCATGTACTGGAAAAGTAAAGTGGGGGTTGGTAAAGTTACCTCGATGGCTTGAGTGATGGGTTCGGTGAACTCTTACCGGGTATGTCCGTGTGGGGTCTATGTCCAATGTTCGTGATAGGGCCGGCATAACCTGCATGAGGCATCCCACTTCTCCATACCCTTCTCTCGATAGTGGCCCAAGCCGTCCGACTGACCTAGGCGACCTACCGGCCTCTCCTCGATGGAGATTCAGTTGGTGGGTCCCTCTGAATCCTTCCAGGGAAGGTGGAGGCTAAAGCTCGGGGTACGGGGATAAAAAGTCCGATCGCGCTGGTGAGTAGAAACGCTGTAGCCACTAGGCGTAGGTTTCTAGCGGTCCGACCAGTTTTACTTAGAGTTTGTTTCTGCACACCTTGCCTCTAGGTTTTTAGCGTGAGAAAGGGGTTGGGGGCTCTTGCCAGCCCTCGAGCGAGACCTGACCCCTTGCCATTGCTGGGGTTGGGGGCTCGATAACAAAATTAATGCATGTAAAGTAAGGGTGACTCGTCTCTCGGCAACGGCCCTAATCGTTCGATCGACTTTGGTAACCCGCTGGCACATGAATTACCTCGATGGCACGAGTGATGGATTCAGGGAGCTCTTACCGGATATGCTCGAGTGGAATCTGGGTCCTTCATTCATAACGGGGTCGACATAACCCGCGTGGGGCATCCTGCTGCTCCCCACCCGTCCCTCGGCAGCGCCTAAGCCGTCCGGTCGACTTGTATTGCCCTGCTGGGACAGGACTTACCTACGGAGATAGAGGATGAGAATATCTTGTGCAAGTGTTTAGTTAGGCAGATAAGCTAGGTGACGAACTTGTAATAAATGGACAAGCTCTTAAATTTTGTTATAGCTAAACAACTTTTTAGCCCTTCTCCCCTTTTTGTATAAAAAGGTTAGTGCATTTTGACCCCTTCTGTCCTTAAGGTCATAGAGCTTAGGGTGCGGGTGAGCAAATTCTGATCATGCTGGTGAGCAAAGGCACCGTAGCCACCGAGGCATAGGTCTCTCGTAGTCTGACCAGTTATACTCAGAGCTTGCTCCCGCAACCTTAGCCCCTAGGTCTTAACATGATAGGGGGTCAGACATAGAGAAAATTGGCTAGGTGAACAAACCCTTAGACGTGGATCGACATTTCTCATGACTAAGGCCAAAGAAGCCCGGAGTGTGAAAAAAAACTCTGATCATGCTGGTGAGCAAAGGCGTCGTAGCCGCCAAGGCGTAGATCTCTCACAATCCGACCAGTTTTACTCAAACCTCGCTTCTAGGCCTTAACGTGAGAGAGGGTCAAACATAGAGAATGTCTACCGGATAGGTGCGCTCTTATTAGCCCCTGAGTGAGGCCTGACCCTTTGCCGTTGCTAGGGTTGGTCATTACCTAAAGGTCGGGGAGTTGATAATGAAACTGATAAGAGAAAGTGTGTGTATATTAAGGGTAAAAGTGATGTAGCTGCTCGATGTTCTAGGCATTGACAAAAACTTTGCCATCGATGGCCTTAAGCTTGTAGGTGCCTAGTTGAAGCACCCCCGTGATGATGTACGGTCCCTCCCACGACAGAGAGAGATTGTGGTGGTTCTTATTGCTCTAGACGAAGAGGAGCACCAGGTCCCCGACATTGAGGGCTCGATCCCACACCTGATGGCTATGGTACCGACGCAACACTTGCTGGTACTTGGCTGAGCGAAGGAGGGTGACGTTGCATGCTTCATCTAGCTAGGCTCCTTCCTATGCTCCCCCTTGTCGGAGCCTCTGGACAAGAACTGCTTCAAGAGGTCGCAGTCCTTGTATAGGTGCTCGATGGGGAAAGAATGGTTCGGACATGGCCCTTCAAGCAGCTTCTCGAAGTGGTCCATGGTACCCTACGTGAGCTTCTGGTCCCCTTGTGGTCGGTGGCGACCATGAGCGAGCTCTCGCGCCGCTACCTGTTCTTCTTCTTGCCAGGACGGTTGGAGGTGCCTTTGCCGGCGTCTTCATCTCGCTTCGCCTTGCCTTTGAGGTGGTGAAAGATTGCTCCAATCGCCTCCTCACCCAAGGCATGGCTGGTGGCGGTGTCTAGGAGCTCCTTGGTGGTTCATGGACCCTTATGTGCCAATTTGTGAACTAGGGACTCGTAGGTGGTCCTAGAAAGGAAGGCTCCTATGATGTCAGCGTCGGTGACGTTGGATAGCCTGTTGCACTGCCGGAAGAAGCACCAAATGTATCCATGAAGGGTTTCTCTGATCTTCTATTGGTAGTTTTTGAGATCTCTTGGGTTCCTAGGACGCTTGTATGTGCCCTGGAAATTTCCCACGAAGATCTCTTTTAGGTCCGCCCAACTTTGGATTCTGTTGTGCTGAAGGTGTTCCAACCATGTTCACGCCGAATCGGCCAGGAATAATGGAAGGTTGTGGATAATGAAGTTGTCATTATCCGCTCCACCGGCTTAGCAAGCAAGTCGATAATCCTCAAGCCATAGTCTGGGGTTCGTTTCCCCAGAGTATTTCAGGATGTTGGTTGGTGGTCGGTATCTTGGTGGAAAGGCAGCATCGAGGATGTGTCAGTCGAAGGCCTAAGGTCCCGGCAGGCTAGGGCTCGAGCTTTAGTCCTCACCATTGTCGTAGCATCCGCCACGATGAAGGAGGTAGCTGCGCCTAGCTCCCTCCCTCGGATCGTCGTGGGCATGCCTACGGGCGTCGAGGGTGTCACACACGTCATGGTTGCGGCTGAGACGCTCATGTACCGGGACCGTGGTGCGTAGCCTACCGCCTTGTGATGCTAGGTGGACTGACATGTCCCTATCGGATCACTCTGAGGGTGTGCACTAGCTGGCGTCGAGCTCACGTCACCGAGACGGCGAGCTCTCGACCTGCTGTGCCATAGCACGGTCGAGTAGCGTGCGAATCTCATGATGGGCTCGACAGTCTTCGGGCGTTGTGAGCCCCAAAAGCCCCCAGAGCAAGGCCGCCATAGCAGTGATGTTCTGGCTCGCTCAGGCGAAGTGTGGGAGGGCTTTATTGTCGTTGATGATCCTTCGGTTCACATCATGGGCCATGGCACATGCACGCCCACCATGTCCATGGCGCTCGATCTCTCGATCAAGCTCCACGCGTTCCTACTCGAGCTGGAGTCGCGCTTCCTCGAGCTCTTGGTGTCGGGCCTTCAGCTGCTTCACCCATAGGCGAGGCGAGGCTCCTGCATCCCTCTCGACCTCATCATCGAGGTCATTCTTAGGGTAGCCTATTCCTCATGGATGCGTTCAACGTGTCCCTCGGAGGTACCTACCATGAAACACTCACGAGAGGGGTGATGGCTCCCTCTGCTGGAGTCAGAGCTGGAGGGTGACTCCGATTCTCCTGCACGGAGGTCATGAATAGGTTCCATGACATATTCAGTCATCCCTATGAACTCGTTGTTCACGGGGGATGGAGGCGTGCATTGCGTCATAGGGTGGCCACCGGTTTCTGCGGCGTTGCGAAGACTGGACGGGAGCGTTGTCAGGGCGCTCCGAATGAGGTATTTAGGAGAGAGCGGCTTCCCTTTGGTAAGCTATGCCATGATGTTGGCGAACAAGAAGGTGAGGTGGCACAGGTCCTCCTAGGACGGTCGGGGTCCTAGGAAGGCACCGAGCTGGCGCTCCAACCTCTCATAGTCGAAGTCGAGGAGCTGGTCGCTTTTGAGGGCGTGGGCCTTCGATGTGTGCAGCTGCAGCTCCTCAAGCGCCTCAGCGATCGCGTCAAGGCTGGTAGAGTGGAGAGGTGGGACGGCAGCGAGAGCCGTCGCCAACTCTCCCTTCGTCGTGACGATGAAGTCCAGGTCCCTAAAGCGCACGTGCGTGCCCAGGACCCAGCTGAGGTTGTGACTAACCATCCAAGGCCTGGTGTGGATGTTGAGACGCACAAAAGGCCCCTAACTGGCGCGCCAATTGTCGGTGTTTCGAGTTGCCACCAACAAGTAAATTTCTAATATTACACGTCTGGCCCGGATGGTGTGCTAAGAGGACACGAGGTCTATACTGCTTTAGGCAGAACATCCCTATGTTCAGTTCATTACTGCTGCTCATGTTACTAGCACTGAAAGTTCGTAGTAGGGGTTACCAATGGTCGAGAGAGGGATAGGTTCTAAGTCTCTGGTGAGAGGAGCGAACGGGCGCCAAGGGCTCGGTCGCTTCTCTGCTGTGATGTGCTGTGATGCGATCGATTCGCTCGATTTGAGTCTAGTCGAGTTGAGCTCCCCATCGTGGGACGCCCTACTTTCCCTTTTATAGGCTAAGGGAAAGAACAGATTATAGTCGAGGAAAAAAGGAGAACGAGAAG
Source organism: Miscanthus floridulus (assembly GCF_019320115.1). Lineage (NCBI taxonomy): Eukaryota > Viridiplantae > Streptophyta > Magnoliopsida > Poales > Poaceae > Miscanthus > Miscanthus floridulus. The sequence goes on along the minus strand of NC_089583.1, from coordinate 6,209,056 downwards.
GAGAAGTCCTCTAGGATCACTGGGTCCTTCTTTTCCTTCACGTGGATCCCACCGACCCTGTAGACATCAATAGGGACAGGTCCACGTCGTGGCCCTGTCCATCACTAGCGCCATGCGCAGGCGTTGCCTCCCGGTCGTGGTGCTCCACTCTATCCTAATGGACGTAATGATGAACTTACACGCCTATTAGTGCCTGTACGAGGGTTAGGTAGAACAACACTGGTACTCCCAACACTATTCCTAATGTGAATCCCCAGGTATGGCTCGTCACAGCCACAGGTTAGATCAGGGCATGCCGGTCACCTCCCTGGTGTCAGAGCTTTGACCTAGGCCCATTCGCTAGGACCTAGAGTGGTTGGCGACGATATGGGTCTCCATCGGGTGAGGCAGAGCCCATGGCCTTAGGGTCAGGCGGGACAGAGTCCTCCCCTAGAGGTCGGGTGAGGCAGAGCGTAGACCCAAGGGTTGGGCGAGGCAGAGCACGTGGCCTTGGGGTCGGGTGAGGTGGAGTCCTCCCTAGAGGCCGGGTGAGGCGAGTCATAGACCCAAGGGTCAGGCGAGGCGGAGCCCATGGCCTCGGGGTCAGGCAAGGCAGATTCCTCCCCTAGAGGCTAGGCGAGGCGAAGCGTAGACCCAAGGTTCGGGCGAGGCGGAGCCCATGACCTCGGGGTCGGTCGAGGGGGAATCCTCCCCTAAAGGCTGGGCGAGGTGGAACCTACCCTTAGAGGTCAGGCAAGGCGAAGCCTATAGCCTCAGAGGTCGGGCGAGGCAGAGTGCAGATCTAAGGGTCGGTTGAGGTGGAGCCAGCCCTTAGAGGTCTGGCGAGTAGGAGCCCGTGGCCTCAGAGGTCAAACGAGGCAGAGCGTAGACCCAAGGGTTAAGCGAGACGGAGCCAACCCTTAGAGGTTGGGCGAGTAGGAGCCCACGGCCTTGGTGTCAGGCGAAGCCCGCCCTAAGAGGTTGGGCGAAGCAAAGCCTATGGCCTTGGTGGGCGGGTGAGGTAGAGCGCAGACCTAAGGATCGGGCGAGACAGAGCCGAAACCCAAGGGTCGGGCGTGGCGGAGCCAACCCTTAGAGGTCGGGTGAGGTGGAGCCTATGGCCTTGGTGTCGGGCGAGGCAGAGCCCGCAACCTCGGTGTTAGGCGAGATAGAGCCAACCCTCAGAGGTCGGGCGAGGCGTAGCTCGCCCCCACAGGTCGGGCGAAGTGGAGCTCGCCCTCAGAAGCCGGGCAAGGTGGAGCTTGCGCACCTGAGGGTCGGTTGGAGCTATAGTCGCGCTCTTGACTGCTCGGATGAATCAATGTTGATGGTTATTAGCTCCTCCTCTTTGGGTACCCTAGTATTGGTCTCCGACAAACGGCAGACGGTCCGTGCGTGAGTGGCAGACAGTCCGCCGTTCATTTTCTTCGGCGAGAGTGTTACTGATTGTTCTGTTCTTGGGCTAACTTGATAACGGCGGACAGCCCATGCCCTGGGGCAGACAGTTCTCCGGTTAAAAGTGCTGGCGAGCAGAGTTGCTGCTGCTGCTGCTGTTCAGGGAGCTATGAAACACTGGCGGACAGTCCGGGCCACTGTGGCAGACAGTCCGCAGTTTAGGATTTCAAATCCAACGGCTAGTTGAGTGAACGGCGGACAGTCTGGGGCTTGTATTGCGGACTGTCCGGGAATGTCAAATCAACACAGTAACGACTAGTTTTTGGGTGCTCCTCTATATATAGTGGTGTGCCCGGTTGGTGAGGGCTATCTTGGCCATTCTAACAGCATACTCTTTGGGAGAGCACTTTTTCTAGCACCTGCTCTCATACTCCTTGCTTGAGGGCAACATTTGGAGAGTGAGTGTGCTCCACTAGTGTGAATCTTTGCGTGAGAGATTGCTTGTGGCACTAGGTGGTCGTCGTGCGGGCGTGGTTGCTTGTTACTCTTGGAGCTTGCCGGTTCCTAGACGGCATGGTGATTGTGTCTTCGTGAAGCACATAAGAAGGATTGTGCGGTGCTCCAGAGTTGGCTTTGTGAGGGGCTATTGAGCTCATCCCCGTCAGAGGAAGGCAAAGAGCATCTCTGGTAAAATTGAGGCTTATGAGAGTGTCTAGTTGATTTGGCCGGCTCAAAGTTTAGTGCTCACGTGGAGCCTACCTAGTGAGGTAGTCCGAAGCTTGGGGGCTTGGACTAACAAGAGGAGCGACAACCTTAGAACTCGCCTCAAGTTGGACCAAGTGACTGGCAAGTCACCGAACCACGTAAAAACATCATGTGTCATCCTCTACATTGTGGTTTGCTTATCCCAACACAAGTTTACTTTATTGCAATATATATTGAGCTTGTGTTGTTGAGCTTGTGCTTTTTACCACCTTTATCACTAGCATGTGTAGGAGCTTCGGAGCGCTTTCTCTTGGACTAGTTGCTTAGCTTGTTTGATCTTGCCAACTAGAATTGTTTAGGAGAACTCTCACTAGCTTGGTACCTTAGTTGCTCTCTAGCTCAATCTTTTATAAGGGTACTAGCAAATTTAGATAGAGGGGTGTAGTCTGAGGCAAGACCGCATTTTCACTTACTCATCTAAATTGGTTAACTCTTGCGATTATTTTTTAGAAACAACTATTCACCCCCTCTAGTCGGTCATCTCGACCCTACGACTGGGTGGAATGAGAGATAAAAAAAGTTAACTAATTTCATTCCAATCTACTTGAACATATGTGGATTAAGGTGTAAACAAACTCTAAGTTTGATAACCTTAAATCTATTCTTCTGAAGCACTGAACCTACCCATCCGTCCTATCCTACCCTATCCTCCAATAACAAAACTCTGACATAGACTATTATTGTCATAACTTATAAGCGACCATTCAAAAAATTGAACTGAATGGAGATCTCAGGCATATATATATCTTCTGAATAATGGCTTTTGGCACTAGCGAAAGGAGTGATGCAAAATTTCATACTACTAGTGCCTTAAGATTTCCATGGGCTGAGTTTACAGATGCTCCTAATATATGGCATAGGAAGAATCTTTGCTTTGGATTCTTGTTAAATCCACCAGCTTAGCTAGCGCATATTGATGCAGCATGACTGAATCTGAATGTACAGAAACCTTCAGACAGGGGGCACTCCACAGTGGCAAAAACTGAATGCCAGTCAAAATGTTCGCTAGCAGTAGTAGTGCTCTGGCCTGGAACACATTGAATCCAATCCGATCCAAACTGGACCAGCCCCCAAAATCTCATGAATTGGGCCCGGTACGGTGCCTCATGCAATGCAATCCTCCTGCCATTTGCATTGCATGAGCCCACATGCAGCGAAGGGAAGCCTGCCTTCAGTGTACTTACTATTTCCCATGGGCCATGAGCAGCAGCTGGCTACTACTATTTCCCATGAACCAACCGATGCTCCTGGTTCATGCATGGTCCAGGGCTCCAGGCAACAGCTTGCGCTTTGGATTCTATTCTTGCATTTCTGAATGAACGAGTCCAGAGTGTAATCCTGTACAGTGCTGCTGCCCTGCATACAGCCTTCAGAGCTGGGTGCTGAGCAGTGAGGAGAGCAGTTGGCATAACTGAATGAATGCAGGTCAACATGTTAGGACTCTGCATTAGGGCGTCCCCAACCTGCTAGCTAGGAGGACCAGCTTATCCAATCAGAAGGACAGAGGCTGATAAAGTTTATGTTAGAAATAGAAACTCATTGAGGTGTCGGCGCGGCATTGGTGCTCTGGATTCTGGAACACATTTGATTTCACTTCCATACGTGGTACACAAATGGACCTCCCATTCTTACATGGGTTGTGACCGATGCTCCTGGTTCATGCATGGTCCACCAACACTTGCGCTTTTGGATTCTGCATTTCTGAATGAATGAGTCCACAGTGTACGCTGCTGCACTGCGACCTTTGAGAACTGGGTGCTGAGCAGTTGGCGTAACTGAATGAATGCAGGTCAACATGTTTGGAGTCTGCATTAGAAACTCTTTGCGGTGTCGGCACGGAATCGGTGCTCTGGATTCTGGAACACACATTGATCCCATGCACAAATGAACCTCCCTCCCATTCTTACATGAGGTCCAGTAATCAGTATCGTCGTCTTATGGTGACGAACTGACGGTGTCAAGCGATTTTTTTTAAGGGTCAAGTGCCTCTGCAGTCTGCACTGGAACGGCTTCAGGCGAAAGAGAGACCTGCTAGCAATATTCTGAGGCCCAAAAGTGTGCATGCCCTTAATTAGCACTTTAGCAGAGGCCCAGTTCTGTAGAATACGGAGTGGACTAGTCTGAATGAAATGCAGCAGCCTCATTGTGCTTCTGCCACAAAACCAAAAATCTGTCTTCGATTCTCATGGTGCCTGCATTTGAAAATAAATAGATGACGCTCTAGCCATCTATCTGTAGGTAGATAGATGATGACGCCCTGTAAGAAATTCAGAAACGTCCGAGGTCATTCATTTAGTCAGCCTTATGTACTTCAGTCCCAACCAACCTACTGCTGCTTCAGATTCCTCGAAACAGATAAACATTTGCCAGTCACCAGAACTTCGCAATCTCAAGTCTAGACATGGCGAAACCTACCCCTGAGGGTGGTGGCTGGGGACTCGAGACTCGTGAGCTTGAGACTGACCAAATGAGGCAAGTGCAGTCGTGCAGAGGTTGACATCGTGCACACATATACATATACTTTACACTCCTCTCAGCACGTTTTCAGATTCACATGATCCCGATTCCACTTGCGACGATGTTTCCTAGTCATCTCACATGGTCTTTTGTCAAAGGCCACACACACAGACACAGACACAGACACATGGAGGAAGAGTAGTCCAACTTGAGCTGCCAGCAGGGCCTCATCATTAGTTCGCGGAATCTTTCCTGCTCCAAGAGCTGAATTCTGAATCAGACACGCATCAGTGCAAACACATGAGATTATTAACCTTAGAGCTACTAGATCCCTACTACTTATCTGTCAGACTTCAACAGAGAGCTAGCAGATGAGCATCTGAATCTGAACATAGATCGATATTATTGCTCCTTTGACCATCTGAATCAAAGAGCTGACGTCTAGGACCAATTACTTGGATAAGATGGGGCTTGCAGAGCACTAACCTGGATTATTAGTTGGAGCTGGCTTGGCAAGATTCAGTTGGGCATCTCCATATTTGTTTGTCCTGGCTAGCTGATTTGTCCATGCTTTGCCCACATTTCAAACTACACTTTGATATATATTCGACCGGACAGTTGTCAGCTGGTTCCACTTGTGCTTTTCTCATTCAAAAAAGTCTATCCGTTCCTCCCGTTCTTCTGAAGGATTGCAGATAATAATGCCACACAATGACTTAGTAGTGCAAATAATACAGTAAACTTTGATAATAATGCCCCATTGCATTGCATGTGCCACCAAGTTTCTGACGAAAAGCATGCTGATAAAACGATGCTGCTAGCAGCTCTGCTGGTCACAACACACAAGTGTAAGCATGATCGATGCAGGGTTGAGTTTTCACCTCGTGGGCCGTGGCTTAATTGATCTTTGTGCGATGCTGCGTCATGAATGACACAGATCTGTCTGGAAAACAAATAGCAGCCGCCAGCTGACATGGTTTATGTTTGCCATTATGCCATAATGTTTGTTTGACACATGGTAACAATTACTATATGTACAATGGAAAAGGTCTGAAATCAGAGCTGGAAACATATGAATAACAGTAAGGGGGAAATGAAATTGAACAAAGAGGAAAAAATTAATGGAAGAAAAAAGCCTGAAAAAGAAAAAAAGAGCAAAAAAAGAATAACAGTAAGGGGGAAATGAAATTGAACAAAGAGGAAAAAATTAATGGAAGAAAAAAAAGCCTGAAAAAAATGAAATTGAACAAAGAGGAAAAAATTAATGGAAGAAAAAAGACTGAAAAAAAAAATGCTTTCGTTGAGAGTCGAACTCAAGACCTCCCGCTTACTAAACGGGTGCTCTAACCAACTGAGCTACGAAAGCTTGCTGTTTGCTTGTTTTGTTTTCGAGGTTACATAGACAACTGTAAAGCAAACATTCCGGCACAGAAAGACAAGCATCTAAACTATATAAGTAGATGATTTTGGCCTCTCCTCCTGTGTTCTGGTAGAAACAAAACATTTGGTTCCAACATCGGTACATCCTTCATGTTACACACACATATACTCCGATGCTTTGTGATCAATCTGATGTTTTTGAGTCCTTGACATCTCTCCATGGTCAATGTATTGCATGGAGGGGTGCACAAACCGCTTAAGTGGTGTTTGAAGCCTTGGGCTAAAGTTTAGCCCTTGTCACCTTGGATGTTCGGATGCTAATTAGGAGCACTAAACATGAGCTAATTATAAAACTAATAGTATAAGCCATGGCTAATTCGCGAGACTATTAAGCCTAATTAATCCATCACTAGGACATGTTTACTATAGCATCACATTGTCAAATCATGGATTAATTAGGCTTAATAGATTCGTCTCACGAATTAACCCTCATTTATATAATTAGTTTTATAATTAACCTATGTTTAATACTTCTAATTAGCATCAAACATCCGATATGATGGGATTAAACTTTAGGCCCCTAGTACGTATCCAAACGGGCCCTAAAAATCGTCTATTTGCAGGTTCACGGACAATCCCACTTGCCTCTAGAGTGGCGTGTATTATAGAGCCTATATTACGCTGTCGGATGGTTGTCATTGACTCGAAGCGAAACTTAAGTTGAACTAGACAACAACTTCTTCAATTCACTAACTTGAGATGATCGAGGCAGAAAGTAACAAAAACTGTGATACATTGTTATCCATAAGGTAGGAATTGAATGTCCACTCTCCACGAACAACGTACGTACGTGTGGCGGCGATGTGTGCAGCTTGCATGCATGTGGAATGGCGCCATGATCGAATCACCTACCCCATCCACTACCAGCAGCAGTATATATGTAAGCATATATGCTAGCTGCCTCCGGTGATGGTAGCTCCGTTGTTGGCTTCTGGTCGCACCAAGGGCCAGCCAGAAGAGTGGGTGGTTGGAGCGTCCATGAGCCAGATTAAACAATGCATGCAACAAACAAAGACATGCATGCTCCACTAGTGTTATTTTTGGCAATGCAATAACCTAACATATCCGTTTGACCCATCGCTAGCTTGTGCATGCAAACTTTATGCTAGCTAGCTACTGCTCCCACTTCCACATCCCAGGGCTCGCGGCCCCTGCAGCTGTGCCTTTTTTTTTTTTTAAGAACGTGCTTAGCAACCACGTATTTCATGGAGAAGTTCAAAAACATACACGCCAAGCGTCAGCTGTGGCTCCAAATATACGCATCACGAGGACTCATCATGCTTATTATATATGCTCCTCGTGTTTTCTGCAGCTTTATTTCCAAGGATAGATAGACACACACGCCACTAGCCATGCAGGGCGAGAGGCAGTACTCATCACTGGATTTCGTTTGCTCACTCTGAAAGAAGATAAGCAACTAGGTATAGCTGATCGAGCTAGCTAGTTTGGTACGTATATATCCTTGCATTGGTTCTCGATCTGCGTGTTTATTTCAACAGGGGATCGGCTCCCCACGAGATCTAGCTTATAGATAACCTTGCATGCAGCACACTGTATGATCTCCAGGACAGACAAATAAGAGCACCTCTTGTCTTGGGTGTGTTTAGTTACCTCAAAATCTAAACTTTGACACTATGCAAAAAGAAGATTTCCTGTCACATCAAATTTGCGGTACATGCATGGAGTACTAAATATTGACGAAATCAAAAACTAATTACACAGTTTGGTTGTACTTTGCGAGACGAACGTTTTGAGCCTAATTAGTCAACGATTGGACAATTATTACCAAATACAAACGAAATACTACAGTGCACTATAGTACGCTACAGTGAATTTGCCACAGTCTTGGCTTGCCACAAGGTCAGACGACGAGGCTGCAGCAAGCAAGCAGGCACAGTGCTGCTACTGCCGGCCGGGAACCTTTTCATTGGGTGGGCGCATGTGCATGCATGCCTTCACAGGGACGACGCCAACGCAACACGTACAACCCATGCGTGGCTAGCCAGCGAGATACGGTCCATCTCAGGGACCTGCAGATCGACTATGGACGACGACGTGCGCGGCGTGTGCACTACACGGTTTCATTTGTGCACGCGTGTGTGTATATATATATATATATATATATATATATATATATATATATATATATATATATATATATATATATATATACTCGTAGTAACCCAACTATCGTAAATATGTATTGATATTATCGTAAATTAGTATATAAAATTATTGTAAATGAATGTGGCTACAGAATAACTTATTTTGTAGCTGGCTACTGAATATACTCTACCTATATATAACTATATATATATATATATATATATATATATATATATATTATTATATATATATAGAGAGAGAAAGAGAGCACACACCGAGAGTCAACTTTGGAGAGCGACGTACAGGGCGTGCTAGCTAAGGGCTGTTTGCTCCAAATAAATCATCTACTTATAAGTTAAAAAATAAAATAAGTGACTAATTTTGTTAAACACCATCAACTTATAAGTTATCCCTGCTTATAAGTTTTAAGTTGGTTCACCCCTATTTAAAACTTATAAGCCACTCTTTTTTATGTGGGGCTCACAGCTTTTAAATCATATACAACTAAACAGACATGACTTATAAGTCACTGATCTTCGGTCCCTGACTTAATAAGTCACTCGTGGAAAACAAACATGCCCTAAAGCTGGGCAGGCAGCCATGCACGACGACCTCGAACGGATTGTCTCCGTCATTCAGCTCGGACGGACATGACATCAATCGTCATAGGCCATAGACCGGCAGACGTACCGCATGCAGTCGGCACAGCATACGGACGCTACCTATGCGTGGTCCTTTGCCTATGGAGCAGCTGCTACCTTCTCGCCCCGTGAAATTTCCGTATTTTGATCTCTTTTAAAAATAATTTTTAGAAAAATATCTACGTCAAAATATTTTCTAAAAATAGATTATTTTTAGGCGTCTTAGCACATGACGCCGAGATATGAGGCTCGGCGTCGTGTCACTCGACGCCGAGGTATTGCCACGTCACGGACGACCGGGGTCGTCGTCGACACGTTGGCGCGTGGGTCTGAGACGTCGGCGTCGTGTCAGCCGACGCCAAGTACCCTACCTCGGCGCGGCTGGACTACGCGCCGAGCTACTGGCCCCATCCGGAGCGCGGCCCAGGTGGCCCAAGAAAGCACGGTGGCCTAGAAGCTCGGCATTGGGTCACTTAACGCCGAGCCTCCAGACTTCGGCGTGGCCCGACTCAACGCCGAGGTCTGGTCCCTTTAGGCCGAGGCCCCCTTCTTCTTCTTCCCTCCCCTCCTCCATTCCCCCATGGCTCCCAAATTCTGAAGACCGCGGCTCCCAAATCCCCCACGGCCCCCACTAAACTCTAACATCCAAAATCGACCCCCGGTGCCCGAATCTTGTCTCCCGAAGCTTCCTCGAGGTAATGGTCCCTCCCCTCCTCCATTCTATCCGCGTAGATGTGCTTACATTGTCCCTAATCATGTGGAATCATGGTTGTATGGTGTTTTGGTATATTTGTGTTTGCATTTGCAAAATGTATGACTTAGGATGATTGAGTGCATTGTTGTTTAACTGTTTTATGTGATGAACATGTTAGGTTAGTTTGGTTTCTAGTTATTTTAGTCATTAGGGTTATTTGTTTATTGTAGGTGTCATTAGGGTTAGTTATTTGTTGGTCATTAGGGTTAATATGTATTTTATTTATTTATTGGTCATTACATTTCAATTTGTTATGACCAAGGCGTTTTGCCAAGGTACTCCTCTTTCCCCTCTTTCAATTCATCCATTTAGATTTGTTTGTTTTTTAATTTGGCATTATAGGTTTGGTTCATGTTCATGTCATTCGTGCAATGTATGGTGGTTCAAATGATTGAATGACCTAAATGTATGGTTGTTGCTGTTGTTGTTGTATATGTTATGGTTTATAATCATTGAGTTAAATTTTGTGTTTGTTGGGATTCAAATTTGTTTAGGGTTTGTAATGAAAAGCTTATTTGGGAGGTATGGTGATTTAGTGTTAGTACCTTTACATTCGTTGCAAGGTACTTTGGATTGATTTTTTTCTACGTAATGTTAGGATGCCAAGGCGTGGTAAAGCTCGTATTCCAAGGTAATCCCAATGTTTATTCATTATCTGTGTAACAAATAGAAAACCCTAGGTTTAGGTTTGGTTCTCTGTTAATATGACTAAATTCTTTCAATTGTAGCTATGGTCGCCAGAGGGCAAATCCCTACGACCTAAAGCCTCTCCCTGAAGGTGTTCCTCGACTAATGTGCTTTTGTGGTGATCCTTGCAAGGTAGACATCTCTGAAGATAAGGAAACATATAGACAGAGGTACTGGATGTGTTCCAATTATGCATGGGAACCTACAAAGCAACAGCGCCGTGCATCGTTTGTGAGGAATTTTTATTGTGTTAATTAATTTTCTTGTGATATTAAGTATTGCTTATTTATTTGTTTTGTAACAATTTGTTTTTCTTGCAGACCGTTCCACCACTGTGTGACTTTGAGCAGTGGATTGACACTGAGATCAAGGAGTCGGACAAGCAGCGTCTAGAAGGCCTGAAGGAGTGGGATGCGGAGGTTAAGGAGAGGTTTGAGCAGAGACGCAGACTGGAGGCTATAGAAAAGGAGCATAAGGAAGAGGAGGAAAGGAGGCATGTTGCTGCGTACAGGGCGGAGAGGGAGAAGAAGCTTGAGCGTGTGCGCCGAGCGAAGGCAGCGATGGAGGAGAATCCCAATGCCGAGAGGAAGGGAAAGTGGCCTCGTTGCACTTAGTAGGTATTTGGTTCATTCACGAACGATGTCGTGTACCCCTGGACTTTTTTTACTATGTTGTAATGCACTCTGCTTTTATTTCAGATGAACTTATTCCCTGGACTTTTTTTATTATGTTGGAATGCACTATGATTTTATTTCAGATGGTCTTATGCCCTGTACTTCGTTAACTATCCTAAGACTGTAGTGGTACTGTTTGTATCACTAAAAAGACTACTTATGTTGTTGCAGTCACTGAAAGGGCTACAAGTACTGTTGCAGTCACTGAAAGGGCTACAAGTCTATTTGAAAACTCACTGAAAAGCCTAGATTCGTTTACTGTTGTATCCGTATACGCAATGAATTAATATCAGAGTGATGTACTGCATTTAGATGAAGTGACAAAACACAGGTGTAGCCTTTTCAGATGAAATGACCAGTCATGGTTGTAGGCTTTTCAGATGAAGCATCTAGCCTTTTCAAATTCAATAAATGAGTACGCACACATGTTTTTTGTCGAGTAGCATTCATGGTGAACCTACCTTCATCTCTATATATAGTGCTCCATGTCTTGCTCCACATCCACACAACTTGTTTTCTGGTTTAGTTTTAGCAAATGTCGAGCGGAGGTTCCTCGAGTGGAAAGGGTTTCGGCGGAGGGAGAGGAAAGGGGGTGAGCAAGGGACCTCCGATTGTGTGGGAGGGTTCTCTAGGTCCTGATTCTTTTGAAGAACCAACAGAGGAATTTCCTTTGGAGAGGAAGAGTGACTTCACCCGTGAGAGACCTCTTAGATCATACGAGAAGCGCATTGAAGATTGGCCAAAATGCTGCCACGGTTTGGATTGCGTTGTGCAGATGTACAACGACTGTGACGGTGGAGGCCGTCGTTTCTTCAGATGCCCGCGAGGATTTGTATTGCCTTTGAACTCTCTCCTTTTTTAGATTTGCATTTGGTTTCTAGTAGTACTTATTGGTAGATGGGTTTTTAGGATTCAAGCTGTCCAGATAACTGTGGCTTCACTAGATGGGTCGACCCTCCTCCTATCTATCCCCATCAACAGTACATCACATATCTACAGGGACGCATCTTTGACCTAGAGTATGGCCCTGGAAGTGGTAACAGGGACAAGTCAGACGACGACAACAGCAATGATGCAGAGGAGGCACTATGCAATAATCCATACTACGAGTGCCCGTACCATAAGAAGGACGGGCCTCCTTCTCCACCGCCACCGCCACCACCACCGCCTCCGTCAACTGGAGGATACTATGGGGAAGGCGCAACTCAGTTCAATATGTGGGAGCATTATTAGGACCAACCTTTGTTAGTCAATCCAAATGTGGAATGCTTGTATGAGTTGTTCTTTTCAATCTCATAAGGCATGCTAGGTTTAGTTTGCAACATGCCATTATTAGTTTTCATGTGAGTGTGTACCCTTTGCAATGTCTGTATCACTTGTTTCTTTCAATCCCCTAAGGCATGCTAGGTTTAGTTTGCGACATGCCATTGTTACTTTTGATGTGAGTGTAATCGTTGTGCATTCGCTATTTCATAAATTGCAGTTTACCTACCTCTAAGTTTCATGTACTATGGTTGATTCCCAAACTAAAAAAAGATTTGAGTCTCTCTAAAAATAGGGGATTGAAATCGAACCAACATTTGGTTTTTCCTGTAGGAACAAACATACAAACATAAATATAGCATGTCTACTCTTATTAGTATAACTCATGTTAGTCGAAGAGGAATCGTTGAGAAAGATTTTTCATTTGAATCATGCAAATAGGATCGCAACATATACCAAATGGTTTGGGTTGGCGTTTACGTGTTGGGCTGAGGCTCGGCGTTGAGTCGGCCCATGCCGACCCTAGGGTTTGGCTCGGCTGTGTGCGAGGTGGGCTGAGGCTCGGCGTTGAGTCGGCCCACGCCGACCCTAGGGTTTGGCTTGGCCGTTTGTGAGTTGGGCTGAGGCTCGGCGTCGCGTCGACCCACGCCAACCCTAGGGTTTGGCAACGGCCGTGGCCCGGTTTGGGCCGAACCTCGACGCTTAGTCATCACACGCTAAGGTTATGGCTCGGCGTCAATTTACCGCACGCCGAGCTTGGGCGCCTCGGCGCTTCGATGCAAGGGTTTCCAGTATGTACCAGGGGTCGGTGTCAAATGACTAAACGCCGAGGTTGGGCACCTCGGCGCTTCGATGCAATGGTTTCTAGTATGTACCAGGGGTCAGCGTCAAATGACTAAACGCCGAGCTCCTGGGTTCACCAAAATATATCATCTCTTCTTTGATTTGCTTCACTATTGCCCACTACTCTAGTCAGCCGACGATGACCTTGTGCCAACAACGGACCTGAGCTCGCTAGCTCCTCGACTCTCCTAAGCCGCTTCATCCCCTTTGCGTGCTTGCCATGTCACCGTGGATCCAACAGAGGTTGATCGTAACATGGAGGATGGGGATGATGACACCCCTTCTTCCTTGTGAGTTGCGACGGAGGCCCTTAATAGCTGGAAACATGAAACATGGCGACATTCCACACATTCACATAACACATGACCACACCGACATACACATTCATTCAACATCCGTACATTCATAAGGTCCAACACATTCAACATCCAACATAGTCCAACACATTCAACATCCAACATAGTCCATACATATGCTTCATCAATCAACAAACATAGTCCAAACATAGTACAAGGTCCAATGCATACATAGTCCATGCACAAAATAAAGCATATGAAGTCTTTGGATCTTTTATCACTCCTTGTACCTTAACGTGGACGGCGAGCGTAACGCTTTCCCCTCCCAAACGGATAGGTACCTAGAGTGTACCTGTCCACTGGTCTGAGCGTCCTCTGTGGACATCCAGAACCGAAGGGGCCTTGAGTTCCTTGGGGTGCATCTCCAAGCTGGGACATGCCAATCTCATCATACTCATGATCATAGTACTCTCCCTGTCCTTCATCATCTTCATCATCATAATGACCATGTCCTTGACCACCCTCTGTAGTAGTTGCTGCACCATGTGAAGAAGAAGTCCTGCCACCATGTGCACCATGTGAAGATGAAGTCCCTCCAACATGTGCAGTAGAAGGTCCAGCACCAAGCTGTTGTGGGACTGCCACATCTGGGGAACGTCTACATCCAAGGCGTGCAGCTACCTTTTGTCGGCAATGCATGGCACGCTGCATTTTGAAAGCACTATTAGTAAGTGGGGTTGGTCGCAAAACTATATAAAGATGTAACATCAACTGAATGAGAGGAGACTACCTGAATGTGCTGTCGTAACATGGAGGCCTCATCAGGATCGCCCACAGGAATCATCAATGCCCTTCCTTGCTCGGCCACTGTCCTCATTATCTCCATGCTCTATGCAACAAAAACAATAATTTAAGTCTCCATCATAGTAAAGACCCCAGAGATGGAAATAGTTGTATCACTTATAGCTTTGGCTAACGCAGGGGCGATCTCAACTTGCCTGCCTTCTCGGGTAGCTTGGTCATATGGGTTGTTGCCCTCATCCTCGCTCGCAATGTCAGCAATGTCTTGCTCCGTCCAAGCGGGCCTCAATTGAAGCCTTGTTCGTTGACCAAACCAAACAAGGTAATCATCGAATGCCTTGTCACGATGGACGGCGTGGATGCCCATGTTGTTCTGCTCCATCAACATCCACTCATCAATGTAGCGCTGGTGCTCCAGCTGCCAGTTGGTGATCTTCTTATTTTTTTGTCTGTTGAACCTGCAAATTTTACACCAAATCGGCAATATGAAGGCCTACTCAATGATTCTTTCATGTGAAACGAACAAAATATTGCATGTTACGTACTTGTGGAGCTGCCAACCGGTGGAGAAATCATCGGGCAGAGAAGGCTGCAGCCTACCAAACTGCCGTGCTACACGGTGAGGGAGATGGTACTCCACTGCATAGAAACAAATAAGGGGGGTCCTCATCATCCAGACGTCCTCGTCTGCCATGCACAAGGCGCTCAAGTTGAGATCTGTGACTTGCCTCCGCCGATATGGGCGCTATTGAACCTGTACACAACGTCGTCATCAACTAGTTGACGCTCAATTTGTGCACATATCCTCGATTAGGCCAAAAGGGTGGGGAACTTACATGCTGTGGCAAAAGGGTGTCCAGCTCATTGGTGAAGCTGATGTACGCGTGGCGTGACATGTGGTATGTTCCGTGGGCTCGCTCGTAGAGGTGTGCCATGATAGGGGCGACAACTGCGTCTCCTTGAGGAAACCAAGGTTGTGGGGGATCAAGCTGATGCGGTCTCCCAACTGGAAGCCTCTCCCACATCCAAATCTACAAAAAAAGAGTGGAAACATGAATGTTAACCACTTTTGTTAAGAAAAAACATTGAATTGTAGTGGAAACTTGTACAACTTTGCTTTATTACCTGCAACAGTGTGATGCACCCTGACATTGTAGCGTGCGCGCCTCTAGGACGGCGGCAAGCCTCACAAAGCTGACGGTATAGGAAGGCAAGTATAGCCGAGCCCCAACTCCTATTGCCGGCATCCTCCTAGTTCAAAAGGCACGGGATGTACATCCAGGATGCCGTGTCTCCAGTGCCATCAGGGAAGAGAACCGTACCTAACATGTGGAGGACGTAGGCCCGATAGTAGTATGTCACGGTCTCGGCGTCTACGTTGGGTGGGCACTGCCAAAACTGCTGACGAAGCCACCTCAGGGACACCCCACTGCTGCGCCGTTTCTTGCCAGCCTCAACTGCCGCTAGGGGCCGTCCCAAGAAGTGCTCAACCCGCTGCTGCCATCCTTCAGACTCCATGTCTCCTATCACTGGGAATCCTCGGATTTTGACTCCAAGGATCATGGCAACGTCCTCGAGAGTGACCATCATCTCCCTGCATGGTAGGTGAAAGCTGTGTGTCTCTGGATGCCACCGATCTATCAACACCGTCAGCGCCGCTAGGTTGAAAGGTGGCATGCGTCGACGACAAACACGAGCAACGGTAGCAAGGTTCGCCAGCTTCAGGAGGGGCGTGTACCTCTCGTCTTAGACCATGGTCGTAGAGGCCTCATGTGTCATTGGCCTCAGCACATTCAGAACCTACAAAAAAAAAGACAAGCATGAAAAAGTATTAGTTCATGTCACTTTATAAAGAGCATGGACTATAGAGCAAAACATGAACAATGCAATGTTTTCATACAAATTGTTGAATATACCTCTCCGTTCTCGATCCTCCGAGCCCGATGGTGCTCATCGAACCTTGGATCAAGAAGGGGGAACCGATCCATCCTGCAACATAAGCAATGCCAAAGCATTAGTATAAGTTAAAGCATGTGTATGTGGTATGAAGTAACATAAAAATAAAAAAACAAAAGTAAACCAATGTACCATTACACAAAGCAATTCTAGTAGCTAGCTTGGTGGATACCTGTTGTCTAAGTAGTTCAGGACATTTTCTCTTATTGTGGCCTGGCTTATGGCAACCAGAGCAACGGCTCTTTTGGGTGTCCTCTACAAAATGTCTCCCAACCTTACTCGTGGTTGATCTACCTTTCGTGGCTCGGTCCATGTCCATCCTGAACCGCTTCCGCCGCCTAGGTCCTCTACTCTTCCAGAGTAAACCAAGATCAGCCACATACTTGGGGCCATCATAAGTAGGCCATTGACTCTCGTCAAGAAATGGCTCGAACTGAGGATTCCAGGTGCTCATTAGGTTCCTCAAAGAGAACTCCGCGGCCATATGGGGAGGGACCTCAGGGTCAACACGTCTAAGGCGACAGGCTGTAATCATGTGGGAGCAAGGCCTATGGTATATGATCGGTTTTCCACACGTACACTTGTTCTCATTGATCACTACTTTATGTTTTCGAGCACCCCGGTCTTCACCACCAATGTTAGTTCCGCCACCCTCTAGAATCTCATATCCATGGTTGATCAGATCGAAACATGAACCCTTCTGTCGTTTAGACTTTTTCTTTGAGAAAGCTAGTTCCTGAGATACTAAAAGTGGCCAAGCTTTGCCTGCTGTCCATAGAGACCTTGCATGCTTCTTCCTTGAAATGAACCAAGAATTCAACTTGTAGAAGGTGAATGAGGCAATAGCAGTCACAGGCAGACCACGACAACCTCTTAGAAGGCTGTTGAACATCTCTGCCATGTTACTAGTCATGAAGCCCCATCTCCAACCACCCGTGTCATATGCAAGTGACCACTTATCCTTCGACGCCATCAACTCGCTCAAGAATTGCCTGCCATCAACATTTGTGGCTAACTTCAGGGCATCTAACTTGTCTTTGAATAATTAAACCTCTTGCTGCCTGCAAACCTCCTCAAATAATTTGAAGTTGTCCTTTGTGTGATCACACCTTATAAGATTCTGAGCAAGGTGTCTGGTGCACCACCGGTGATGTATTTGGCCGTAACCAGGAATCTCTTATTCTACGACATTCAGAATGCCAGCATGCCTATCGGATATCACACAAACATCACGTCCTAGACCAATTACCACTTGTCTTACTAGCCTAAGAAACCAACACCAACTATCCGTGTCCTCCTTCTGAATAATCGCAAAGGCCAATGGCACAAGCTGGTCCTCTGCATCTGTCCCAATACAAATAAGCATTGTGCCTTCAAATTTCCCTGTAAGAAAGGTCCCGTCAATTGAGACAATGGGCCTGCAATGCTTGAATGCTTCGATGCTCTGCCCAAACGCCCAAAACGCCCTTCCAAAGACCTGGCTACCATTCCTTGTTTCACCCTCCTTAGGTAAATACTCGAAGTGCATCCTAGGATTTACAACCCTCATTGCGTTCAACATTACAGGGAGGCGCTCATAAGCTTCTTCCCAATTTCCAAATATTATTTCCAGTGCACGCTGCTTTGCCCTCCATGCTTTCCCATACTTGACATAGTAATTGTACCGTTGGAAGATGATCTCAACCAACGCAGACACCGTAATGGTTGGCATATGCTTCACCATGGGGCATAATTGCCTTGCAATGAACCTAGAATTGAGCTGCAGATGGTTCTCTTCTGCCTCAGCAGTGGCACAAACATGTGGTTGCTTCACTGAGGTAATCTTCCATTTGCCTACCTTTGTCTTCCTAGCACATACTCTCCAACCACACTATTGTTCTTCACAAGCAACAGTATACCTCTTCTCCTTGAATGAATTGATGACCCTAAAAGGTCGGTTGTGTACAATGGAGTACTCTTGCAACCATGATTTCAACTCATCCATGGTACCAAACAATATGCCCTTCCGTATGATGAGGCAACCGCTAACATCAGGCACAGTTGTATCACTTGGCCCACCATCAGCTACTGCCCTATGACCATGGCTAAGGTCCTCGAAATCACCAACTAGTGGATCTCTCCAAGGCAAGACCCTAGACAATATCTCTATTTCCCTAAAATTTAGACGACCAATAGGGCGATCGTCATCAGAGTCTTCGGCTATCTCCTCTACGAAGGATTCATCATCTCCAGCTATCTCCATATCAAAACAGTTCGTAGCCCTAGCATCACCAAAGTCTTCTTCACCACTAAGATCATCTTCATCGCTAAGCTCATCCTCAATAGAAAAGTCTCCGCTAGCGTCGTCCAAACCTTCTTCTGCATCAACAATTACATAATCATCATTCTCTTCATCACTATCATGATTGCCCTCACCATCGGCAACCGGATTCTCTTCCTCATCTCCACCGTAGCCTAGTTGTGTGACAAGTATTTCTTCTTCAGGCAAAGGACCATAACCTATGTGAGCGGGGGAAGATGGCCATGCTTCGAAGTTATTATTTCCTAAGCCAGACTCCTTACTTACTACTAAATCCAAAGATCGCACTTCTGAGGCCAATACAAGTGCCTTGTAATCATTCCATTCAGTCTCGCTTATAATTTTGAGCAACCGCTTGATCCGAGGACCCTTCGATGACCCAACATCTATGACACCTTCAAACTGAACATGCACGTCTCCTTCATTCTAGCCTAACATAACCTTCACTCGCTCCACTAACTGGGTCAAAGATGGTGTTTCAGAAAAAATCAACAACTCCTCACACATGTCCAGAAATTCCAAACTATCATCTCTTGTCCTAACAATACGGCCTCCATGATGCAACCTCACTAATTTATCCATCTACAGCCATCACACAACAAGTAGTGTAACATATGAATATATCATGCGAGTTTCAATCCAATAAGTAGAAACTAAAATATATCATTTCATCGTTTTTCAACCCCAACAACATAATTATTTCTAGTCATAACAAATTGAAATGTAATGACCAACAAATAAATAAAATACATAGTAACCCTAATGACCAACAAATAACTAACCCTAATGACACCTACAATAAACACATAACCCTAATGACCAAAATAACTAGAAACCAAACTAACCTAACATGTTCATCACATAAAATAGTTAAACAACAATGCATTCAATCATCCTAAGCCATACATTTTGCAAATGCAAACACAAATATACCAAAACACCATACAACCATGATTCCACATGATTAGGGACAATGTAAGCACATCTACATGGATAGAATGGAGGAGGGGAGGGACCATTACCTCGAGGAAGCTTCGGGAGCCAAGATCGTGGCACCGGGGGTTGATTTTGGACCCTAGGGTTTGCTGGCGGCGCGGGGGAGAAGAGAAAGAGAGGGAGGCCGGCGGTTTCAGAATGGAGGGAGGAAGAAGAAGGGGCCTCGGTGCGGCCTAAAGGGTCCAGACCTCGGCGTTGAGTCAGGCCACGCCGAGGTCTGGAGGCTCGGCGTTAAGTGACCCAACGCTGAGCTTCTAGGCCACCGTGCTTTGTTGGGCTGCCTGGGCCGCGCTCTGGATGGGGCCAGTAGCTCGACGTGTAGTCCAGCAGCGCCGAGGTAGGGTACTTGGTGTCGGCTGACACGACACCGACGTCTCGGACCCACGCGCCAACGTGTCGACGATGACCCCGGTCGTCCGTGACATGGCAATACCTCGGCGTCGAGTGACACGACGCTGAGCCTCATATCTCGGCGTCATGTGCTAAGACGCCTAAAAATGGTCTATTTTCAGAAAATGTTTTGGCGTAGGTATTTTTCTAAAAATTGTTTTCAAAAGAGACCAAAATATGAAAATTTCACTCTCGCTCCGTTCCGTAAATAGAGTATTGTCGTTTTAGGGCCTCGTTTAGATTGCAAGTTTTTTCACTCTCTATCACATCAAATCTTTGGACACATGCATGTAGTATTAAATATAGATAAAAAAATAACTAATTACACAGTTTGATTGTAAATTATGAGACAAATCTTTTGAGCCTAGTTAGATCATGATTGGATAGTAATTGTCAAATATAAATGAAAGTGCTACAGTACCGAATACTAATTCCTAACCCCATCTAAACAGGCCGAGGCTTGGAAGCTTGTCCCAAAAAGAACGTTGTTTGAGCATAGTGTCCCACAGCCTGTCACTGTCACCTCCATATGCTCTGCTCCTGTCGTCACCTCGCCCCCATCCCCTTCCTTCCACTTCCCAGCGCCCATCTATCAACACCCACCCCCGGTGTTTTTGCCCCCATCACCCCCATGGCCGGCGTCTGTCTCCACACCGGCACCTCCTCATCTTCTCCTCCACCGGCGGGAGTTTTCTCTACCGAGATCCAATGCTCTCCCTCACCTTCTCCTCCACCGACGGCCCCTTCCCTTCTCCACTGCCGGCGGGAGGAGTTTCTTTGTTGAGACCCCGCGCTCTCCCTCCCATCCTCCTCCACCAGCGACCCCCTTCCCTTCTCCGACGGTGCCCGTCCTTGTCTTCTTCACCACCGGTGAGGACGTGCGCATCCCTGAGCCGGAGATGCCGCGGCGTGAGGACGGGCGCAGCCCCAAGCCGGAGATGCCACCGGTGAGGATGGACGCTCCCCCGAGTGTTCGGGTGCGGGCGTCGGCGGGGCGCGCGCGGCCCACGCGCCGACGAAGGAGGCCATCACCCTCCCTCCTTTTCTCCTCTGAGATTTGGCGCTCCCTCTTCTCCTCCAAGATCTAGCGCGCTCCCTCTTCTTGTCCACCGGGCACGACGTCGTCGAGGCAGACCCGACTGCCGCCGAGGTAGAGACGGGGCGTGGAGAGGTCCACTGGCGTGGAGGTAGAAGCAAACTAGGCAAGGCGCAGAGGTGGAGAGGTCGTCGTCGTATGAATTCTGATGGAGCTGCGTGCTTCCCGAGCGGCCAGTGTGACGAGCCCATGGATACCGTTGTAGTTTTTATCCCAAAGTATTTCAAGTATAGTATGAACATAGACTAACTACAATCTAACTTAATTAGGGGTAGCAACAAGTTTGAGATAAATAGAAGCCTAGAGAAAAAACTAAAGTTCTCTAGTTCTTACTTAGGTAAGATATGTATTCTACTATTCAACTAAAGATATTACTAGGGAAAGACACCAACAGAGGATGCTTTCCTTCGTAACCGCATCCTACTTACGCCTACAGGCGGGAGGTGGACTACCAAGGATCAACAAAGCTATATAGTACAGGCTATATAGAACTGATGTCACACACGCGATCTACCACCATCCGGAATACATGGTGCATCCACGATTAACCTAAGTCTAAGCACCATGCTTACACTTATGATTAATATTTTAATCTAGAGCGTCTATAGATTTAAGCACTCAAAAGAGAGTTGTGATCCTGATGAACAATATAAACAATTACTTATTTGAATTAGAAGTTTATTACCAGAGAAATCTTGAAGGCAAGCTGTTAGGGACCTAATACTAGGGTACCCAAAGAGGAGGAGTCAATAACCGTCAGACGTTAATGGTTCCGAATAGACAAAAACGTAGCTACACTTCTTGCTCGAATGACTGAAGATTGGCTCCACCTCGCTCGATGTCTGAGGACAGGCTCCGCCTTGCTTGACGTCTGAGGGCAGGCTCTGCCTTGCCCGATGTTTGGAGGCAAGCTCCGCCTCACCCGATGTCCGAGTGCTAGGCTCCGCCTCACCCGACCCCTAAGGGTTGGACTCCGCCTCGCTCGACATCTGAGGGCAGGCTCCGCCTCGCCCGACGACCGAGGGCTAGCTTCGCCTCGCCCAATGTCTATGCCTTGATCCTTCATAGTGACAAGCACAGGGTAAGACAAGACACTCAAGTCAACCACAGTACTAGGGACCATACCCGGCATGTCTGCGGGCAAGTACCGCCAGGATATGACGGGATGGGCGCTTTAAGCCCGTCCAGGCATGATAGAGCCCGAACAGTGTTGTAGGCGTTGACTTTTGTCTTATAGTGTTGTGGGTGCCGCCATCAGCCCTCGGACGTGGATCCTGACATATGCATACGACAACCCCTACAATCCAAGAGAGAACTCACATCATCTACAGTAAATGACATATGGTCACTTCCCCGTCTACTCCTCGTAGGGTCATGGCTCAGCACCGTGGCACGCCACACCATCCGCCGGAGTAGGATGGAACGTAACCACTTGCTGAATGAAGCTAGAGCATGGCCCTAGCAGGATCAGTGGACGTGCTATCCCTGGCACCGTCCGTCATGTCAATAGGGCAGGCTCAAGGGAAAAGAAAGACACGGCACCTTCGAATGACCTTCGCTACCTCTAGTTTTTCCTCTTTCTCCCATCTGTAATCCCTACTCCCCCTTGGTCTATAAAAGAGAGGGCAGGGCACCCCACTAAGGGGACAGATCAATTTCACACACAACACATCATGCAACACACAACCAAGCAACAACTGAGCTCTTGGCATCCTTTCGACATTTCTATCAGAGACTTGGGATCTGTCCCTCTCTCGACCATTTGTACCCCCTACTATGAACCTTTTTCAGTGCTAATAACATGAGCAGCAGCAAACTAGACATAGGGACATTCTACCCAAACCAGTATAAACCTTGTGTCCTTTAGTACACCATCCGGGCCTAATACGCAACAAAATATAAATTTACTAGTTGATGTTTATTCGAAACATTGACAGTTGGCACACCAGGTAGGGGACCTTTGCGTGTTCTAACGATAAACATTAGGCCATGGATGGCAAGCCATAATATCAACTGGGTCCCAGGCACACATGTGCGCTTCGGAAGCCTAGACTTCATCATCACGGTGGAAGAAGAGTTGGCATTGGCTCACGCCGCCATCCAATCTCTCCCCTCCATCGGCCTCAACCACGCTAGGCTTGAGCACCAGCTCGTTGTCTCCCTTGGACCACAGTAGTCCAGGGAGGACCAGCGCCGCCTCACCCTTTTTGATGCCAATGACATGGCATAGTTTTCGAGAGGAGGGTCCCTCTCCTCGGAACACCACATACAGAGCGCCTTGATAGAGCTTCTATTCGGTCTCTACAATGCTACAGCGACCATTAGCCACTTTGTGGCACGACACATGGTCCTGCCGTCCACGAACAACGAGTTCATGGGGGTGATCGAACATGTCATGGGATCTCTCCATAACCTCCTCACAGAGAAGTCAGGGTCGTCCTCTAGTTCTGACTCTAGTCAGGGGGAGCCATCACCCCTCCTGGGAATGCTTCATGACGGGTACTCTCGAGGGACACATCGAAAGCATCCCCACGGAGGAGGCTACCCCGGTGGGCAACCTCGGCGATGAAGCCAAATGGGAGACAGTGGCACCACCTCACATGGGGGTGGAGCAGCTAAAAGCCTAAAAGTGAGAGATTGAGGAAGCCAGACTCCAGCTTGTGCAAGAATGCGCGGAGCTCGATCGGGAGATTGAATGCCGCGGAGAAGGTGGGCGCACATGCGCCATGGCCCATGATGTAAACCAAAGGATCATTACCGATGATGAAGCCCTTCCTTGCTTTGCCTAGGCAAGCCAGAACATCGCCACCACGATGGCCTTGCTCCATGGCCTTCCAGAGGCTGCGACGTCTGAGGATCGTCGGGCCCACCATGAGATTTGCACGTGGCTCGAGCGTGCGGCAGTGCAGTAGGTAGAGAGCTCGTTGTCTCAGTGACACAAGCTCGACACCAGCCAGTGCATGCCCTCGGCATGTCCTGCCAGGGACATGTTAGTCCACCAGGCACCACAGGGCGGCAGGCAGCACACTACGGTTCCGGTGCATCAGCGTCTCAGCTACAACCACGATGCACGCAGCACCCTCAATGCCGGTAGGCGCACCTACTACGACTCGAGAGAAGGAGCCCACCACTGCCATCATCCTCATCACGGTAGACGCTACGACAGCGACGAGGACCGGAGCCTGAGCCCCGGCCTGCCGAGCCCTAAGGCCTTTGGTTGACACATCCTCAATGCTGCTTTTTGTAACACCCCTAGTGTTACAAGCTTATTTAGCACCATGATTTAGGCCTAAGAAAATTTCTAAAATGATTTCTCGGATTAATTTGACTAATATTTAAAAGTATCACTCATGGTGAGTTATATTGAACTAACTAGTTGAGTTGTTCTTGAATGTAGTTCAAAACTAGAAGTTATAATTTTCTAAGTCAGAAATGATAGACAATGACGTGTTAGCATTTAAATTCTAGCTAAATTTCTTAAACACTAACTTGATATTCTTGCATCGCTAGTTGCATCCTGGTGAGTACTTTGGCATGGAGTGGTTCGTAGAATGGTTTGACGTAGCGGGGTTATCCCAAGATTGCTCGAAACTCTTTAGAGCACGCAAAGAACCATGTTCGGTGTTCTGTTTGTGAACCGGCGCACTGCTCGACAAACTCATCTTGGCCTTGTCATATCTTTTTCCCTAGTCGCTCTTTGGTCGCGCCGAGTGCTTTCCTAGCTAGCTGGTGGCATGGACTTTGGATTAGTGAGGTTGGTCAAACCTTAACTGCACTAGTTGGTAGCCTTGGCATCGCTTTAAAAAGCATGCACAACACTTGTTTCGGCTGCTCAGCCTGTGGCTGCGGTCACCACGCGTCTCAACACGTCTGCTATCTGGTCATGCTGTGGCCTGGCCCACCGGCTGAGTGCCTAGCTGAGCCTGGTCACCGTCGCCACGCTATCACCCCCGATTGCCTGGCTACCCTCATGCCGTGCCATGCCCCGCTAGCCAGCATGGTGGCCGTCGACTGCACGTCGGGCCCGGCAGGGTCGCATCCGCTCCCTACTGTGCGTAAGCTGTTGCCAGCTGTGGTGCTACTCTCACACACCGGTGTAGGTCCGCACCCTTGCCTCTTGTCACCTCGGCCGCTGTAGAGCTCGTCCCTTACTACTCGACCTGCCTACCTTGCCCTGTTCTCGACGTCATCGCATCGCTGTTGCATTTGACCGCGCACAGGCGCACCTTTGTGACGCTGTCCGTGACAGCCGACATGCCCTGCTGACCATGCGATACCACATGTGCCCTACCCCATGCCCTGATCACTTGACTAGTTAGCTCATCAACCCGCTCAGCTCTGCGCCTTTAAGTCGTGTCGTAGTCGCTAGTCTCCATGACCGCCCTCCCTCTCCTCCGAAATTCATCGTGCACGAAGTGCCTCCCTATAATTCCTTGCACTCACTAGTGCCCAAGGTCCCTAGCTTGCCATTGCAGTCAACCGTTATGGAAATCGTCCACCTGAGTGCGCGTGTGGAGCATCGCCGTCGCTACCGGTCTGTCCGCCGCCGTTATAGAGCACGTTTGGGGGTAAGGCCCACGACTACGGTAGCAGTTCGATCGAATGCAATTTCTAGCTCACCTTAACCTCCTCTATCTGGTGCTCATCTCGGCTTGGTCAGGACTTTCACCGGCGACGAGCTGCCATGGTCACGCCATGCTTAGAGCATCGCCGCCCTTCACCGTGCACGTGGCCATCCTAGCTCGGGCCGTTTCCGCTCTAGTCGATACCGTAGCCGTGTCTGGGGTAAGGTCCTACTGCTCTCCCATCTTTTCGTTTCTATCTCCGAGGTCATAGGACGCTAGAACAGTCGCGCCGCCATAACTTGTAGTCCGCTGGCATGGTCAGAGCGTTAGGAGTCACCATTCGGTCCCTAATCGGCACCTAGGGTCTTGTTTTGGCTCTGTAGTGCTCGTAGGCCTGCTCCTTTAGTCGGCGCCTTGCTCTGCTGACCGGCGCAGCGGGGCAGTGTCAGCCGGAGCCGCGCCATCGCGCATGGAGTCACTGGGAGGCTGGTACGCTCGAATTAGGAGAAAGTCTAGGGGCTAGGTGAAAGCGTCAGAGAAAGAGAGCAATTGTGGATAGGGCTATGGGTGAATTTCGTTGAAATCTAGGGTCGTTTCTGCAAAATGATGGCGCGCGGGCCTCCTAGCCTTGGGCCGTCGCTGGGTTGATTGCGCCGCGCATGCCCCGCCCCCACCTGGGCTACAACTACCTGTCTTTGGGCTGTCCGTGCCACCAGCCTTGGTGGGCCGCGTGTCCGTCGAGCTAGGCCTGGTGCCGCGCGCCTCGCGTGGGCCGGCCCGCTCCGGCTGCAGCCCATCGGTTGGCTGCTTAGGGTAGCCTTGTGCTGCCATGCCTGAGCCGTTCACGCGTCTATAGGCCCTGGGAGTTGCTAGGCTGACTGGGTTACCTCCGGCCCTTTCCGTTATTTAAATACTTTTCTAATATAGGTTTCTAGTTAAGTTGTAAAAGCAATATAAAATAGTATAGGGATCCAAAAATGGTGAAACCAATTTTGTTAGTCTCCTAAAATTAGGATCTACCTATTAGTATAGTTTGTTCACATAGTGTGATAATATTCTTGGAGGCAATATAATTAATTTAAGGTACTTAATATTGAAGAATATAAACTTGTAGGAATTTCCATGATAAATTGGTAATATTGTTGAATCTGAAATTTGTATAGTAGGCACCTAACAATATTAGGTACCCACTATAATTTTTGTAGCTCTAGAATAATTAGTTTGCTAAATAGATAATGATGCCCTATTCCAAATAAAGATTAAATGGATGAAATGGGATAAAGAAATAACTCGGGTTTGTATAACTAAAACAATTGTTGGGAAGCAACGCCTTATTCGACAACATGGATACGTAGACCAGCGTTAGAGCTATCTCATTAGCTTGCGAGGCGTGATTGGATTTCTAAGCGTTTGGCTGTCATTGGTTATTTACATCTATGCATTTGCATCATTACATATCATATAGGTACGATGATGGATCAACGGATCAATTGAAGGATGATTGGGAATCCAAAGATGGTGTAAGGGTATTCTCTCCAGGACATAATGCAATGGGCTTCTATTCGGATGATGGTGGATGATCTAAAGATGCAAATACTAACTTTTAATATATATCTTACCCAGGCAAGCCCTGGTGCATAACCCCTACTTTTCTGCAGTTTAAATTATATTTGTCCATTAAGTTTTAAGGAGTTGAATGAAACCCACTTGCATAAATATATCTTTATCCTATGAGTCTTACTAGTATGACAGGATCGTGTAGATTGCTATGCTATAGGACTCCGGTAGAAGTCGAGTGATTGCCTGTCACTCACGAGAGATAGGAAATATATTATTGTATGATTATCACTTGAAAAATATAAATGGTGAAAAGAAAAATGGTGACCGGGCAGGGATATGGTTTGGGTATTGGTGGGTGTAAGAGGTTGTGTCGTCGGGGATGTAGGGCATGGCTTGGTTACATTGCTTTCCATGTCTGTGTCGGTTAAGGACCGGTCATTGCATAAGGCATCGTGGGCAAGTCACAGATTTATTATCCTGAGCACATACTTGTGTATGGGTGCTTGGAAGGCTTGTTGCTCTCTTGTCGTGGGTTCTGGCTATTTCTGGACCAACTGCCAGGGTTTCTTTTTGGTGGAGGAGGTCCTTGCACAGCACTGAGTCCGGAACTTAGGGGAGGGGGCTTGGAGTCCCAGTTTGGACGGGGACCTAGGACCCAAGGAAAGGAGGGTGATGGGTTGGTTCTGCTTATGCCCGGGGTACAAGCAGGGCGTGTGTTTTTGAGGTACCCAGCTGGGGGCATTGATTCGTGAATCACCGGGTAATCCGGTATGGCTTGTTTCGTGTCTAGCACCGTAGTAAGAACTAAAAGATGAAAGATGGAATGGAAAAAGGAACTCTTATTGCTTACCAACTGCTTGAAAGTAGCACATATGCTTACATAGAATGGTTAGTTAATGAACCAATGCGGCTGTTAATAAAAATCAAATATAAGGATGCACTCTTAGCAATGCTTCCTACAAATGCAATAAACCCACAAGCCAGATAGTCTTGCATATCCTTGAAGTCTTTTCTTTTCTCCTATTGGGTAAGTCTTACTGAGTACAATTGAGTACTCAGGGTTTTATTCCCCCTGTTGTAGGTGACATGTGGATGATATAGCTAATCCTTGTGTGTGGATACCTCCTGGTGGGCTTAGCAAGGATTTTCCTTACGCGGCGATCGTAGTTTTTATTTATAACTCTCACTAAATGTTTTTATGGATGAAAGTATTATAATCTATTGTCATAGTTTATATATCAATGATTCATCATGTTATGAATAGATATTATTTCCGCTGTAATTCTGATAACCTATTTATATTTTGCTGTTGAATTAAATTGTTCATAACTCTAATAATATGATTACATTCTGCTATTATACCATAACTATTATACTCTGATGTTGTATTACTAGTGATGTAAGAAATGGTTAAGAATGTTGTAAGCTTTATTCTCTCATTTGTGATCCTAATGGTAAAAATGTGGATTTTTGGGTTCTCCCCTGGGGTGTGCCCGACGGAACCGAGTAATTTAGTGTTCTCCCTTGGGTACTTAGTGTCTAATGGAAGACAAGCACTCCTAGGAGGTATTAGATTAGGTAGTTCTGCCACAGGTGGTATCAGAGCGCAAATGAGGAAATATGGCTTCGAAAACCTTTTCTAAACTAAAATTTGACAACAAATTCTTTTCAAAAAGTTAGGACGTTTGTATGCGAAGTTATATAAGTAGCCTTATTACTATGGTTATGTATCCAGGATAGATGACACTCTGCTGACTTAGGTAGGCTTAATCAATTTTTTTGTAGGTACAATGACCCGAGCATAGTCTGATAGTATCGACTAGCTATAGAGAGAGAACGATGTGCCAAAAATTTGGGAACGGTTGCCCTATATGTTGGCAACAGTGAAAGGATGTATAGGACGTGCATTCATGTATATCCTGTTTGTGCATTATAGCGCTCGTATTGCTTGTAGATACACCATCCCTAGGTGTCACGCGTATTGCATTATGCACGACTGACTCGTTCTTGTTCTAGAGTTAGGTCCGCACTGTGGCTTCATGCTCCACGTTCGCCCGTGGTTCACGTCGGTCGTGACCCACATCTCCTCGTACCTCCTTTTCTATGCTCTTGTCGGACCCTTGCCCTACAGTCATACTAGTCAGTAGTGCCATCGCACCTCGCTCGCCTCGAACGCGCGAAAAATTTGGTCGATTTGTCATAGTGATCCCACGCGAGAACCCTGGTGGACCACGTCAGGACCACTAAATGCTCCATCTTTATAAGTAGAGCCTGGCTTAGCCATTGGTACCACCACTCGACACACTTTGGGCCGCTTAGCTTTTTCTTTGAGCCAGCTTTTCGCTCAGCCTTCCTCACCACCATCACCAGAAATGGCAGGAGCCTAGGTTAGTAGTTACTGCCTAAATATTGAGGGTTTTCCCAGAATCCTGCATGCCACCCTGCAAAAGCTCAGAGTCAAAGATCATCCTGAGTATGAGGGCCATGAGTATGAGGAGCATGGCACCAAGCGGTGTGAGGTTACCATCTACATCGGGAAGAGTGAAGAGTTCCCTGACCTCACTGAGGCCTAGAGTGTGACAGCAACTAGGTTTCGCTTAGTCAACACCTACTAGGTTGTGGCCTACAAAGCCTTGTAGTACCTTTATTAGATCTATGAAGAGCCCATTGCCCGTACCCCATGCGGTTCTTTCCACCTTTGGATAGGAATCGGCGGGCATGGAGGCTTTGCAAGGGTGGGATGCGCAAGAGGACAGTCCAACCATGGTGCACTTGACCACGTACCTACTTGCTCTGGAAGAGCAGTATGACTGGCAAGCCTTGGAATTTAGGATCTGCCTCTTGCAAGCGAAGGAAGCTGAGATCTTCAACTGGATGCTCCAAGTGCAACTTGTCGAAACGCATGCTAGTGCTGCAGCTGCTGAGAGCCAGGAGACTGCTATGTCAGAAGCTCTGAAGGAGGCTGAAGATTGGCATGCCCATCAGCTGTGGGTGGCCTATCTTGTCACTAGGGTCAAGCGGAGGATGCTAGCTGCGGAAAGGCAGGATGCCCCAATCTTGGAAGGGATCCCTATCCACCCACCAAAAAGAAGAAGAACTGGTGTTGCAGCACCGTCAGCACCTCCACCATCGGAAGTGTCAGAAGAAGAGCCCTTGATTCCTCTCACTCATCCATTGCCATGAGAAGATGTAGATTAGTTGCCTTGGGATGCTGTACCCGTAGTAGTAGTGTTTTTCATTGCTGTCCTCCAGTATTGTACTCTTGCCGTTGAATTTGTCCATAGTTGTTGAGATCGTCCGACCGTAGGTGAATGCTGTGTTGTGAATGGGAGCCTGAATGCCTGTACGTTGTACCCGTATAAGACCGTTGGAATGTGCATTTTGTTTATTTTGCTGTGTTTAATGCGTTCATCTACCTTAAGTTTGTTAGATGTGCTTAAGTGTTTCATGGGCAATATTAAGCGGGTTGCACGAGAAGCTACCATTCAGACACCAGCAAACCAGTCGTGATTGGATGACATAGGACACTATATCGACTAATTGTGGATGTCCAGTGGAACACTTGAATCTCTTTAAACCAAATCCACCATTGGATTTGAATTCTTTGTCCCTCGTTGTAAAAGGGAACCTTTTTTTTGAAACTTCCCTTATAATACTCCTCTTATTCTATGGTCTATGACCCCACCGCCTTCATGGTGTGTAAGTTGGTAGTAGTTGCCTGGTGAAAGCATATAGGCCCCTAGTTGGGTTTTGGTGATTAATGACAATACAAGATTACTATGACTAACGTGTGTTTTGTAGAGGCAATTAAGTTAGGTCATGGTAATGGAGATCAATTGGGCAATCAAGGTGGTCATGCCCCTACGATGGAAATTGTTTTAGTTTTCAAAGGATGGACGACAAGGTTAAGGATGACTAGTTCTAAGTGTCGATTGGAGTTGGAGAGACACTTAGAGTAGTTTAGGACTTTGTTTTTCCTTTGGCCATACTATTAAGGGGGTATGGACGGGTAGCTTGACCTAGATGAGTCTAGTGAGTTAGGTGTGGTGCACACTTATCAAAACTAGCGCTAGGTAGCTCCTACATATGCCTAAGATCCTTTGGAGCAAACTTCATTCATATATGATCGAGAGTTGAAGTGAATGGAGGGTCAAGTACTGACCGGACGCTGGCTCCGGTGCGACCGGACGCTAGCCGTAGGGTCCGGTCGATTCATTTGACCAAGGAGATTGCGTCTGGGGCGACCGGACACTGAGTGGTCAAGTGACCGGACGCTGAGGTCCAGCATCCGGTCGACTCTAGTAAGGTTCCAGAAGAGAAAATCTGCGACCGGACGCGTCCGGTCAGTACCGACCGGACCCTGGGGGTTCAACATCTGGTTGAGTACAGTAAGGTTCTAGTGAGGGTTAAATGTGACTGGACACATCTGGTCAGTGATGATTGGACGCTTACAGCATCCAATCAACACTTAAACACCGGTGTGTGGGTTGAACTGACCGGAGCATCTGGTCACCCCGTAGAGGCACATAACGGTTTGTTTTTCAGCCGGTGTTATAAATAGAACCTCCACTCATGTGTGGGGGTACTTTTGCTCATTCCAACAGCTGAGAAACATGTTTGTGAGTGTCAAGAAGAGTAAGGTCCTAGTGAGGTGATTGAGATTTGAGAATCCAAGAGAGTAGCCTCATTAGTGAATCAAGAGTAGCAAAGTGTGCATCCACCGTTCTCATTAGGCTTCGCATGGTCAAGTGAGAGTTCGTGCTTGTTACTCTTGGTGATCGCCATCACCTAGATGGCTTGGTGGTGATTGGGAGCTTGGTGATCACCTGGTGGAGCTTGTGGGTGACCCAACTCAAGTTGTGAGCGGTTGTGGGTGATTCACCGTGACGAAGTGTCGAAGAATCAACCCATAGAGAGCACTTGATCCTTGCACGGATCAAGGGGGAGCTACACCCTTGCGTGGGTGCTCCAACAAGGACTAGTGGAGAGTGGCGACTCTTCGATACCTCGGCAAAACATCGCCATGTTCCTCTCTCTCTATTTACTTTGAGCAATTCAATACTTGTTTTTACATTCATAGAATTGCCATGCTAGAGTAAGTTTGGAACAAAGGTTGCAACTCCTGTGTGCATTAGATTAATAGAAACACTTTTCTAGGCACAAGAGGTTAATTGGGCTAACCGTAGGATTTAATTATTGCAAGAAAATTTAGAATTAGCCCAATTCACCCCCCTCTTGGGCATCTTGATCCTTTCAATTGGTATCAGAGCCTCATGCTCACGTTTTTAAGCTTAATCGCTTAGAGCAAGATGTCACATGGGGATGGACCTCCTCCTATCTTTGAGGGAGATGACTTTCCATATTGGAAAATCCACATGGAGGCGTACTTAGAAGCTCTAGACATTGGTATACTTAGAGCCACCTCACAAGGCTTCCCAAAACCTTGGGATGCTACACACTTACAAGGCGATGAGGTTAATTATGAAAAGTGGAATGTAAAGGCTTGAAACACCATCTTTAGAGGCCTTTGCAAAGATGTGTTCAACCACGTAAGGAACCACAAAGACGCCCATGCACTATAGTTGGACGTTTGTGCGCTCCATGAGGGAACCAAGAGTGAGCATGAGGAACACTATCATCTTGTAATTAAAAAGCTAAATTCATTTGAGATGCTTCCCAAAGAATGTGCTAATGAGATGTATTCACGTTTGAATGTTCTTGTAAAGGAAGTCCATGGGCTTGGACTTACTCAAATGTCACCATCCAATGTCATGAGAAAGATCTTGAGTGTCCTCCCCATTGACAAATATGGGCATATTGTGACCATGCTACACCATGGTGATCTTTCCACTGCTACACCGACACAAATCTTGGGAAAGATCAATGCTCATGAGATGTACATGCACATCACGCCACATGATGGCTCATCCTCTACCAAGAAGAAAGAGAAGGACTTAGCATTCAAAGCTAGCTAAGAGAAGGGCAAAGCAAGACTTGAGTATGAGAGCTCAAGTGATGAAGAAGATGATGATGAAAATCTTGTTCTCATGGTGAGAAAAGCTGCCAAGATGCTAAAGAAGCTAAACAAGAGTGGCATCAAGTTTGATGGCAAGAATAAGAAGTTCTTCACAAGCTCTAGAAGGAAGCCAATGTCCGAAATGAATTGCTTCAATTGTGGTGAACTTGGTCGTCTAGCACACCAATGTACAAAGCCCAAGAAAGACAAGTTCAAGAACAAGATCAAGGGCAGGAAAGATGACTCAAGCAATGAAGAAGAAGAGAAGCAGAAGAACAAGCCATACAAGAAGAGAGATGGCAAAAAGAGGGACTTCCACAAGAAGAAGAAGAGTGGAAAGGCCTACATCATTGGTGATTGGCTCACGGATATTGATTCATCTAGTGGATCATCCAATGATGATAGTGAAAATGAGAAGGTGGCCGCCATTGCTATTGATCTTTCATCTTCACCACCACCATCGTCATCATCCTCTACACACCTATGCCTTATGGCCAAGGGTGAACGCAAGGTAACTAATAATGATGATAGTAGTGATGATGAGCAAGCTAGTGATGATGATAGCGATAGCGATGATGATGATTCACCTTCATATGATGATCTTGTCAAAATACTAAGACAATACACTAAGGTTATTAGAAAGAGTAGAGCTAAAAAAGAAAAGCTTGATGCTAAAAATGATTCACTCTTAGCAAAATGCGATACATTGGAAAAGGCTAATGTTGAGCTTAAAGAAACAAATGATGCTATATCATCCAAACTCAAGGAGCTCAAATCTTCTAAGAAAGAGCTTAAAGATAAACATGATAAACTTGAGTGGGTGCACAATGAGCTCATCACTAGCCACAATAAGCTAAAAGATGAATATACAACTCTAAAGATCAATTATGATACTCTTGTTATTGCTCAAGAATTTTTACCAACTGAGCCACATGATGCTACTAACCATGTTGTTAAGATTGATATAGCTTCATTATGTGATGATTTAATTGATGAGAGCATTAAGCAAGGATCTAGTGGCAAAGGCAAGAAAGTGGTTGAGTGCAATGACTATGATGAATATGTCAAGCTCAAGAATGCAAATGAAAAGCTCATGAAAGATCTTGAAGAGATGAAAAGCCACAACACCATTGTGCTAGAAACTCTTGATCATGATGAAGAGTTGATCCTTGAGAATGAGAAGCTCAAAGAAGAGAACAAGAAGCTCAAGGAAGAGAAGAACAATGATGTTCTCAAGGAAGAGAATAAGAAGCTCAAGATGGAGAAAGAGCATCTCAAGATGGGATTGAGCAAGTTTGCAAGAGGCAAGCATCTCCAAAGTGAGCTACTCATGAACACCATTATGAAGATGAATAGAAGTGGCATTGGATATGTGGCGAGTGTAGAGAAGAAGAAGGCTCAAGTTCAACAACAACAATCAAAGCCAAAGCCAAAGCCAAAGAGATGTTTTGAGTGTGGACAAGAAGGCCACTTTGCTCATGAGTGCCAAACTCCACCGCCACAACCCTTGCCCAAGCATGCTAGACCCTTTGCCTTCAATGCTCACTACATGCTTAGAAAGGATTCTAGTGGAAAGATGAAAGTTATGTTCTTAGGACCCCCTAACAATAATAGGCCTAAGAAGATTTGGGTGGCTAAGTCACTTGTTGAGAAGGTGAAGGGCCCTCAACAAGTTTGGGTTCCTAAAGCTTGAATCTCTTGTGTAGGTGAACTACAAGACCGGTGGAAGTCATTGGGTTATTGATAGTGGTTGCACTCAACATATGACCGGTGATCCTCGTATGTTCACCTCACTTGATGAAGAGGTAGATGGACAAGAGAGAATAACATTTGGAGATAACTCAAAGGGCAAGGTTAAAGGATTGGGCAAAGTGGCAATATCAAATGATCATTCCATCACCAATGTGCTTTATGTTGCTTTATTGAGCTTCAACTTGCTATCCGTTGGACAATTATGTGATCTTGGCTTCCAATGATTGTTCACCGAGAAGGAGGTTGTTGTATCTAAGGTAGATGATAATCAAGTGATATTCAACGAATTTAGATACAACAACTTATATCTAGTGGACTTCACCTCCGAAGATGCAAATTTAAAGACTTGCCTATTCATCAAAACAACACTTGGGTGGCTATGGCATAGAAGACTTGCTTATGTTGGGATGAGCTCACTCAAGAAGCTTATGAAGAATGATTTGGTGAGAGGGTTGAAGGATGTGAAGTTTGAAAAGGACAAGTTTTGTAGTGCATATCAAGCCGGCAAGCAAGTTGCAAATACCCATCCAACAAAAGCTTTCATGTCAACCACAAGAGTGCTAGAGCTCCTACATATGGATTTATTTGGACCAACAACATATAAGAGTTTGGAAGGAAACCTTTATTGTCTTGTGATTGTTGATGACTATTCAAGGTATACATGGGTATTCTTCCTTCATGACAAATCTGAAGTTGCATCTTGCTTCAAGAAGTTTGCCAAGAGAGCTCAAAATGAATTTGAAGTGAAGCTCAAAAAGATTAGAAGTGACAATGGGAAAGAATTTGACAACACAAACATAGAAGCCTATTGTGATGAAGTTGGAATCAAATATGAGGTCTCCGCAACATACACTCCCCAACAAAATGGTGTAGTTGAGAGGAAGAACCGGACATTGATCACTCTTGCAAGAACAATGCTTGATGAGTACAACACCCCTAAAGCTCTATGGGCGGAAGTAATCAACACCGCATGCTATGCATCCAACCGCCTATTCCTTCAAAAGTTCCTTGGCAAGACACCTTATGAGTTGCTCAATGGGAAGAAGTCAGACGTCTCCTTCTTTAGGGTGTTTGGTTGCAAATGCTACATCTACAAAAGAGGCAACACCTAGGGAAGTTCCAAAGACGTTGTGATATTAGTTTTTTTTGTTGGTTACTCATCAATTCCAAAGCATATAGAGTATTTAATTATGCCACCGGCTTGGTTGAAGAAACATATGATGTGGAATTTGATGAATCCAACGGCTCCCAAGGAGCACATAAGAATCTTGATGATGTAGGTGATGAACCATTGAGGGAGGCTATGAAGAATATTCCGGTGGGAGACATCAAGCCTAAAGATGATGTACAAGTCATTGATCAACCTTCTTCATCAAGTGTGTCACAAGATGGTGAAAAAGATGGGAGAGTAGAAAATGAAGATACTCATGTCTCCCATGAGCAAATTGTGGTACAAGCATAAGATGTTGATGCTCCACAACCTCCTCCTCAAGTGGTCAATAGAAGAAATACACCTCTCCTACAAGATCATCCATAAGATCTCATCATAGGGAGTCCATCAAAGGGTGTAATGACTTGATCTCAAAAACTTGCTTCGTTTATTGCTTATCACTCTTTTATCTCTTGCTATGAGCCTACCAAGATAGAAGAAGCTCTTAAAGATCCAGATTGGATCAATGCCATGCATGAAGAGTTGAACAACTTCACTCGCAATGAAGTTTGGACTCTTGAAGAGCGACCAAAAGGTGCTAGAGTCATTGGAACAAAGTGGGTGTTCCGCAACAAGCAAGATGATCAAGGTGTTGTTGTGAGGAACAAGGCAAGACTAGTTGCAAAGGGGTTCTCCCAAGTTGAAGGTTCGGATTTTGGAGAGACCTTTGCACCGGTTGCAAGATTAGAAGCCATCCGTATCCTACTTGCATATGCATCACATCATGAAATGAAACTATATCAAATGGATGTGAAAAATGCATTTTTAAATGGCTTTATTAATGAACTAGTTTATGTTGATCAACCTCCCAGGTTTGAAGACCCTAGATATCCTAATCATGTTTATAGGTTGTCCAAGGCACTATATGGGCTTAAGCAAGCCCCAAGAGCTTGGTATGAGCGCCTTCAGGACTTCCTCATTGAGAAGGGCTTCACCAATGGGATGGTCAACACCACACTATTCACCAAGAAGCTTGATGGGCATATCTTCATTTGTCAAGTATATGTTGATGATATCATCTTTGGATCATCAAATG
Organism: Miscanthus floridulus; assembly: GCF_019320115.1. NCBI lineage: Eukaryota > Viridiplantae > Streptophyta > Magnoliopsida > Poales > Poaceae > Miscanthus > Miscanthus floridulus. The sequence goes on along the minus strand of NC_089583.1, from coordinate 6,172,079 downwards.
AAGACTCATGCAAAGAATTTGGTGAATTGATGTCAAAGGAGTTTGAGATGTCAATGATAGGTGAGCTTACATTCTTTCTTGGTTTTCAAGTCAAGCAAATGAAAGAAGGCATATTCATCTCTCAAGAGAAATACACAAAAGATCTTCTCAAGAGATTCAAGATGGATGAATGTAAGCCAATCAAGACACCAATGCCTACCAATGGACATCTCGACCTAAATGAGGGAGATAACCCGGTTGATCAAACTATCTACCGTTCCATGATTGGTAGCTTGTTATATTTAACCACATCTAGGCCCGACATCATGTTTAGTGTGTGTATGTGTGCTAGATTTCAAGCTAATCCTAAGGAAACATATTTAATTGCCGTAAAAAGAATCCTTAGGTATTTTAAGCACACACCAAGCATTGGCCTATGGTATCCCAAAGGAGTTATATTTGAATTAGTTGGCTATTCCGATTCGGATTATGCCGGTTGCAAAGTTGATAGAAAAAAGCACATCCGGAGGGTGCCATTTGCTTGGTAGATCACTTATGTCTTGGTCCTCCAAGAAGCAAAATAGTGTGGCCTTGTCCACCGCCAAAGCAGAATACATTTGCTGTGGGTGCTTGTTGTGCACAAATACTTGACATGAAACAAACTTTGCTAGACTATGGTGTACAATGAAAGCGCGGTAAAACTTACAAATAATCCGGTCCAACACTCTCACACCAAGCACATAGATATCCATCATCACTTTCTAAGAGATCATGTGGCTAAAAATGATATTTCACTCGAAGGTGTAAGGACCGAGGATCAATTGGCGGATATCTTCACTAAACCGCTAGATGAGGCAACTTTTTGTAGATTGCGGAATGAACTCAATGTGCTTGATTTAAGCAACTTCACCAAAAATTGAGCTTGTGTTATCCCTTGCATTGCATTGTAATATACAAAATGTTTAACGCTTTATAATGCATATAGGGCTTGTCTAACATGGTTAAGATAACCGCCAAAAAGCGTGTGAAGAAGTTTAATCTTGGATCAAACTTGACAAGCAACTAGATTTACTTGCAAGTATTGCGTATGCATGAATGTTGTTTTGTCGTTTTGTTCCATTTGCCCTCTTATCGCCTATTTTCTTAAAAAGAATTATAGCCTAAGGCAAAATATTTTGAAAAATATGAGGGTTTGAGAGAGATCACTCACATCAGTCCCAATTGGTGTTTATTTGAGTCTTATTCAAGTTGGGACTTGATTGGGAATAGGCAGCGTGAAGGAACATTGAAGACTTGCTGGAAAAGAGTGACCGGATGCTGCACCGGACTCTGATGTCCAGCGTCCGGTCAGTTCACAGGAGGTGAACTCGCTGCGAAGGAGTGACCGGACGCTGAAACAATGTTTTCCCAGCGTCCGGTCAGAAGGAGCTTCAGCGTCCGGTCGATGATGAAGACGTCAAGGCTAGGTGACTGAACTCTGGCTGCGTCTAGTCAGTGTCCACCAGACGTGTCCGGTCATGATTCCAGAGGATTTGGACCTCTCTGGAATCGACTAGACGCTGGGTGGTAGTGTTTGGTCGCTACCATCGGAGCGTCCGGTCAGTAGATTTCGTGCGGTTTCAGAACTCTTCTTCGTTTCCTTCTCTAATCTGCTGGGGGCCACCCTATTTAACGGTGCGCCATACAACTTTGTCCGGCATCTGCTCCCTACCCTAGCTGCAAGCCACCGAACCCGCTGCCCGAGCTCCGCGCCGCCGCCAGCTCGCGCGCACGCCGTCGCTTGCTCCCGCGCCGCCAGCACCTCCTCGAGCTAAGCCGTGCCCTAGCTGCAGCTTGCCCTCGCGCCGCCGCCGCCTCCCTATTGCCTGCGAATGCCATAGCTCGCCCGCGCTAGGTGCTGCTCCTCCACGCCCATGCCCTACCAAGCACCACCGCGCCAGCGATCCTCTATAGTTCCACAATCGTTGGGCAGTCGCTTCACCGCAAATCCTAACTCTAGACTCGGTGGTTTCCCATGGATCGCTTCTCTTTTCTCCTCGGATCATCGATTTGTCAGGTAGCAATGCCCCGCGTTTCAATTTCGTATCCAAATTGCTTGCTTCCTAGGTTTTCGCATCTATTAGATATATCGTATTTATTTGTATTTCTATCTATTCCATCGTGCAGCGAGTCAGTGCCGTTGAGATCGTGTGGCTGTTGTCAGTCAACTCGGAGCCAAGCTCGTGAGTACGGATCGAGGCCAACCCTCGAAAGTGTCAGTGGACAGTTGATCTTGTCAGCGGTAGTGGTTCTAGTCAGATCAGATGGCTCGCACCAAGAATGTTGGTGGTGGTCTAGGAGATGATGATCGGAGGCCTCTGCCTCGCCTGCCTACAGATCCTAAAGGCAAGGCAACGAAGAAGGTTGCATCAAAGAAGCGCAAGTACCCTGATGCAGAGATAGCCAGAGTAGCTATAGTTGCTGAGGCCACAGAGCGTGCTAAGAGAGGAGGTGCCTATAGTGGAGTTGTCATTGCAGATCAGCCGCTTTCACCGGAAGCAAGGGCTAGAATCAAGCTAGTTGAGCGCCTTCATGGTGGTGCACCAGGGACTGTCACGATTGTAGGAAAACGTCATGCTATTGATGAGAGTCAGCCATATGGGGAGTCACAGCAGCAACAGCCTTAGCCAGCTCAGGAGACATAGGAGGGACAACCGTCACAACAGTCTCAAGAGGGTGAGTAGGTCCAGCAGGCCGAGGAGACAGAGCTAGCACCACAGCCATAGTTACACCGCTCTAGTTGTACTCGTGTCCCAGTTTCACCGAGGCTAGCCACTCAGCGCAGGGGTTCTCGTCCACCGCCTTGACCACAGGGTCCACCTCCAGTGACCCATCTTGACCTAAGGGCCGCCATGGCTAAGCAGGTGCAGCAGCTGAGGTTCATGGACTTTGAGGTGTGGTTTCCGCCCAGGAGGGATGAGAGAGCATTAGAGGGATTCTATACACCCCTGTAGGAGGACTTCTATAATGCATATATAAATAGTGGAGCAGTTTTTAGATCTCAGTGGGTATGCAGCATTGAGGCTATAGTCGCAACAGCTGGAGAGCACATTTGCCCCTACCTTGCATATCTGCTGGGGTTGACAGATTTGATTGGACAGACAGGATTATATGTTCCATCTTGGGTTCGTCAGTTCTATGCTTCTCTCTATATTGACCCACACCATAGATATATTCACTTTGCATTCAGAGGCAGAGACTACCGATTGATGAGTCAGAGGGTCAGGGAGAAACTAAGGCTACAGGAGCAGCCCATCAGGTTACATGAGGTCTATTATGGACAGACAGAGCCTCCCAGGCATCCTCATGGTGGCAATGTGCCCCCTACAGACTTGGTTCACCACTGCTTCAAGGAGCCTTTTGGCGAGGGCTCGCGCAGGAACCCCAGTGACCTTACTCCAACTGCTCGAGTACTAGAGGCTATTATGAGGAGAACACTGCTTCCTAGGATGGGATATAGAGAGGGATTGACTCATATCCAGCTATGGCTCCTCAACGCCCTGATGCAGCAGACAGTGTTCGATATTTGGGATCTTCTTCTGTCTGAGATGGAGGACACGATAGCTGAGGGCTTCAAGGGTCATAGGTAGCTACCCTATGCTCACTGGATCACTTTCATTATCCTCAAGGCAGTGATAGTTAGGTCACTAGAGATGGTTGCAGAGTACAGAGGTGCCACCACCGAGTTTCCTACTTATAACATGGTATAGAGGATCAGACATAATACGCCACAAGCACCAAGTCAGCCTCATCGTCGTCTAGATATACCAGAGTCTGTAGCTCAGCAGGATGAGATTATTAGGGACATAGCAGCTACTGAGGAGGAGCAGCTTGAGACTCAGCAGGAGAGGAGCGAGTCTAGTGATAGTTTGGATGACGACTACCTGCTTATTTCTCAGATGCCTCCATGTAGACATGATGTAGAGGCTGGCAGTTCTAGCTTAGCTCCACCTGTCCCACAGACAGATCTTGCTTTGCTAGCTATACTAGAGCGGATGAGACAGGACTAGGCCAGATAGGCTCAGGAGACTGCTGCTATGTTCGCACAGTTCTAGACTCATCGGGACAAGTTTTAGAGGTAGCAGCAGGCCATGCATTAGTAGCAGTTACTCATGTAGCAGCAGCTTCTTGGTTTCATGCAGCATGTAGTGACAGCCATTGGGGCTCCACCGCCATAGCCTTCTCCCCAGCTTGGTCAGCATGGTACCACTTCGACGACTCTAGCGATACAGCCCAGTGGGCTTCAGAGTCAGGGACAGCCACTAGAGCCGTTTGCTTCACCGACAGTACAGGTGTCCTAGTGGTTATCCTCGCTAGTGGTAGCCCCGTAGTTCACACCTTATCAGACGGGCTTCACATCGGGTTAGATGTCCTCGCTATTTGAGCCAGACACTTTAGTCTCTAGGAGTCTTGGAGCATCCTTCAGTGAGTTGACAGGGTAGCCTACACTGCCACATTTGTATGCCCTAGGTCCTTCTATAGCATTCCCCATCGCCATGACTACACAGAGGCTTCCTTCCTTAGTTGCATCTTTAGATCCTAGGATAGACATACCAGCAGCATCACAGGCTGCACCTGCCCTAGCTCAGACCCAGACCGCTTCAGCGACACTTCCAGCCATAGAGGGTTAGTCAGTACAGAGCTTAGGGTCAGATGATGATGGCGCCCAGTTCTAGCTTGCTCCTCGTACCTCAGCGCCTAGCTCGTCTGCTATAGCCCCACCGACTGACCCTTAGGTTTTGGTGTTTGACGCCAAAGGGGGAGAGGGTTCGAGTATGTAGACTCAGGGGGAGCAACTTTTAGGGGGAGCCTAGTTAGCTATTAGTCTATTATATACATTTGGAGTTTTATTTGTGTGATACACTATTACTATCATGCATTCGTGTGTTTACTTTCATGCATACTATTATATCTATGTGATAGTGATATCTACGTGATTGTGATCTATGACATGTGTGCTCTCTACTTTGAATTCCTTTATATGTCATATCACTTGTGTTATTCTCATTTGCTTTTGCTTCCGCGCTTTACTCCAATGCAAATGAGCTTCACCACTTGTACTCATGCTTCTTTCATATCTTTTGAGTACTTCGTATTGGTTTGGGTCATATAAGCTTGCCTAACTATTTTATTCTTATTAACAAAAGCTTATATGAACCAAGCATGTCAAAAACCTCACTCTTTCACATACTCAAGGTGGTATTGTCAACAATCACCAAAAAGGGGGAGATTGAAAGCATCTAGGCCCCTGTTGGGTTTCGGTGATTAATGACAATATAAGATTACTATGACTAACATGTGTTTTGCAGAGGCAATTAAGTTGGGTCATGGTAATGGAGATCAATTGGGCAATCAAGGTGGTCATACCCCTACGATGGAAACCATTTCAGTTTTCAAATGATGGACGACAAGGTTAAGGATGACTAGTTCTAAGTGTCGATTGGAGTTGGAGAGACACTTAGAGTGGTTTAGGACTTTGTTTTTCCTTTGGCTATACTATTAAGAGGGGTATGGACGGGTAGCTTGACCTAGATGAGTCTAGTGAGTTAGGTGTGGTGCACACTTGTCAAAACTAGCGCTAGGTGGCTCCTACATATGCCTAAGATCCTTTGGAGCAAACTTCATTCACATATGATCGAGAGTTGGAAGTGAATGGAGGGTCAAGTACTGACCAGACGCTGGCTTCGGTGCGACCGGACGCTGGCCGCAGGGTCCGGTCGGTTCATTTGACCAAGGAGATTGCGTCTGGGGCAACCGGACACTGAGTGGTCAAGTGACCAGACACTGAGGTCTAGCTTCCGGTCGACTCTAGTAAGGTTCCAGAAGAGAAAATCTACAACCGGACGTGTCTGGTCAGTACTGACCGGACCCTAGGGGTTCAGCATCTGGTCAAGTACAGTAAGGTTCCAGTGAGGGTTAAATGCGACCGGACGCATCCAGTCAGTGATGATCGGACGCTTACAGCGTCCGGTCAACACTTAAACACTAGTGTGCGGGTTGAACTGACCGGAGCGTCCGATCAACTTGACCGGAGCGTCCGGTCACCCCGTAGAGGCACATAATAGTTCATTTTTCAGCCGGTGTTATAAATAGAACCTCCACTCGTGTGTGGGGGTACTTTTGCTCATTCCAACAGCCGAGAAACACATTTGTGAGTGCCAAGAAGAGCAAGGTCCTAGTGAGGTGATTAAGATTTGAGAATCCAAGAGAGTAGCCTCATTAGTGAATCAAGAGTAGCAAAGTGTGCATCCACCGTTCTCATTAGGCTTCGCGTGGTCAAGTGAGAGTTCGTGCTTGTTACTCTTGGTGATCGCCATCACCTAGATGGCTTGGTGGTGATTGGGAGCTTGGTAATCACTCGGTGGAGCTTGTGGGTGACCCAACTCAAGTTGTGAGCGGTTATGGGTGATTCACCATGATGGAGTGTCAAAGAATCAACCCGTAGATAGCACTTGATCCTTACGTGGATCAAGGGGGAGCTACACCCTTGCGCGGCTGCTCCAACGAGGACTAGTGGAGAGTGGCGACTCTCCGATACCTCGGCAAAACATCGCCGCGTTCCTCTCTCTCTATTTACTTTGAGCATTTACTTTGAGCAATTCAATACTTGTTTTTACATTCATAGAATTGCCATGCTAGAGTAAGTTTGGAACATAGGTTGCAAGTCCTTTGTGCGTTAGATTAATAGAAACACTTTTCTAGGCACAAGGGGTTAATTGGGCTAACCGTAGGATTTAATTATTGCAAGAAAATTTAGAATTAGCCCAATTCACCCCCCTCTTGGGCATCTTGATCCTTTCACCTGGTTAATAGCTTATGGTGCCGCGACAAAACTGAGGGCTCCCTGTGGAAGAGCTACCACATGGTGACGCTGCTCGGCACATGCTGGTATCGAGGTTGTTGACCAAGTACCTGTACCAAGTTACACCGCCATACCATTTTGTTTAAAAAAATTCTCCTTGGAAATGTTCAAGTGTTCAAACGGGAAATCCACAATGGGTTGATGCAATAGTGTTCTCTCAAGGTAAGCAAGAGAATGTAGTTTTGAAGAAAGTATGACATGGTCACAATCTATAGGAAAGACGAATGTGGTCGAGTAGTAAGGAAAGTTAGCATTAGGTAGTCAGGAGTTATTGTAAAAAATTCTGAGTGGATGTCATGTCCCAAGCCCTATGTTTAGATGACCGTGCTACACATGGTGGGTTATTTCGCTGCGTGCCCTGCGAACGTTGTCCATATCGGGCCCTTAGCTCTCCATTCTCATGTGGCCGTGGCATCGTGCCGCACTTGTTGTCTTTGTGCACTGTGCGTTTCTCCTTTTCCCAGCATCTGGTTGGCTCTCGACTCTCACACCTCGTCCCCATACCAGACCCCCTTTCCCCTTTCTCTTTTCTCTTGGAAGCATGACCACCCGCATGCTTGCCTCATTGAGCGGACCCCCGCTCCTCTCCTCTCCCTTATCCTCTGGCACTCGCGTAGTGAGCGCACCATGTCTGACCTTATCTCCACAGCATGAACCGTCTGTGTATCCCCTCCATGCCGCATCCATTTCCGGTGTGTTGCGCCCACCTTTGTTCACCGCTATAAAATACCCTTGGTCCTTGCTCTTCTTATTCATTCCCATTCCCCTCATATTCGGAGCAGAGTTACGAAATCCAGTTGACATTGTGAAGCTAGGTTCGTCAATCAGAGGTGATGGTGTAATCTAAGGAGAAGAAAGGATCTGGTTCGTCGAAGAAGTTCAAGTTCCCTTTTGGGGCAGTCAATCTTAGGGTTCACGATGTTTTACTTCCCAGTCGATTGTTTCTGGATTTGTTGGACCTACACCATGTTTTGGATACTCATTATCTTATTGTTTCTCCATTGTCCTTGTCTCGACTTCTGGATTAAGTCTCGGTTGTACCAGGTTGCTCTTAACCATGTACCTCTAGATCCCCGTGTGGTTTAGTATTCAAAGTCATGTAATCTTTCGTGTAATACCAGATCTATAGAATGTAATCGAGTTTCCCCTCTTCTGGTTCTTGCTTTGAATCTTGGGATGAGATTCTTTTTTAGGGGGGTTGGTTGTAATACCCCTAGTGTTATGAGCTTATTTAGCACCACGATTTAGGCCTAAGAAAATTTCTAAAACAATTTCTCAGATTTTAAAATTTTACTTATATTTAAAAGTATCACTCGTGGTGAGTTATATTGAACTAACTAGTTGAGTAGTTCTTGAATGTAGTTCAAAACTAGAAGTTATAATTTTCTAAGTCAGAAACGATAGACAATGACGTGTTAGCATTTAAATTCTAGCTAAATTTCTTAAACACTAACTTGATATTCTTGCATCATTAGTTGCATCCTGGTGAGTACTTTGACGTGGAGTGGTTTGTAGAATGGTCTGACATAGCTAAGGATGAAAATGGAACGGAAATATTCCGAACCGAACCACATCGTTTTCTATATTTAATCCGATCGAATCCGCATTTTCTTGTCTGACTTTACCGTTTTCGCTTTCGCATTTCAGATGTTTCGTATTTCAAATGTAAAAGTAGAAAACGGTTTAGACATTTTTCAACCGTTTTCTACTTTTCTACTTTTAATTTGAAATATTCCGAATTGAAAATTCGGTTTAAACCGAATTTGGCCAACTGCACAGGTCATACAGCCCAATTATAGGTTGTTCACCACGCAGCTGCGTTCTTTCTACTGGTGGCTAGCTGCCCTCTCTTATAGACGGCGCCCAGCCTCATCTCTCCTCACCTCATGAGATGATGCTAAATGTCGGGATACCAGCAGCATCTACACGAAAGCCCACCTGGGCCATAGCCCATCAAGCTCATCGGTTTAACCCCCACCTGCAAAGTCAATTATTTGATAGTTTTTGCATCAGCGGAATAAATCTTTGTTACTCAAAAAAAATCTGAATAAATATTTAAAATAAAATACTACATCTATTCTAAAAAAGATTAATAAAATTATTCTGACTCAGTTCGAGTTCATGTTTCTGTAATATGCACTTGTTAATTATTATATGCACTTGAACTTGATCATGTATGCACTTAGTCATGCACTTGGTCTACGGGTCGGTATTCCGTATTGAGTTTTTGTATATCGACCGTGTTCGACATAAATCCGCTCAAATTGGTTCGTTTTCGAAATTCTCGATAATTCGTAAGTTCGCGTTCATTTTCATGTCCGGTTTTACCGTTTTCACTTTTGTTTTCGTATTTCAAATGTAAAAGTAGAAAACAATTTAGGAGTTTTCGACCGTTTCTGACCGTTTTCATCCTTAGACGTAGCAGGGTTATCCCAAGATTGCTCGAAGCTCTTTAGAACATGCAAAGAACCACGTTTGGTGTTCTATTCGTGAACCGGTGCGCTGCTCGACGAACTCATCATGGCCTTCTTGTATCTTTTTCCCTAGTTGCTCTTTGGTCGCGCCGAGTGCTTTCCTAGCTAGCTGGTGGCATGGACTTTGGATTAGTGAGGTTGGTCGAACCTTAACTGCACTGGTTGGCAGCCCTGGCATCGCTTTAAAAAGCATGCACGACACTTGTTTCGGCTGCTTAGCCTGTGGCCACGGTCACCATGTGTCTCAGCGCGTCTGCTGTCTGGCCACGCCGTGGCCTGGTCCACCGGCTGAGTGCCTGGCCGAGCTTGGTCACTGTCACCACGCTACTATCCTTGATCGCCTGACTGCCCTCCTGCCGTGCCTTGCCCCGCTGGCCAACCTGGTGGCTGTCGACTGCACGCTGAGCCCGGCAGGGACGCATCTGCTCCCTACTGTGCACAAGCTGTTGTCGGCCATGGTGCTGCTCTCGCACACCGGTGTAGGTCTGCGCGCTTGCCTCTTGTCACCTCGGCCGTTGTAGAGCTTGTCCCTTGCTACTCGACCTGCCTACCTCGCCCTATTCTCAATGTCGTTGCGTTGCCGGCCGCGTCGCTGTTGCATTTGACTGCGAAAGGCGCACCTTTGTGACGCTGTCTGTGCCAGCCGACGTGCCCTGCCGACCATGCGGTACCACGTGCACCCTACCCCATGCCCTAATCACTCGACCAGTTAGCTCGCCGACCCGCTCAGCTCTACGCCTTTAAGTCGTGTCATCATCGCTAGTCACCATGACCGCCCTCTCTCTCCTCCGAAATTCATCGTGCACGAAGCGCCTCCCTCCAATTCCTTGAACTCACTGGTGCCCAAGGTCCCTAGCTTGCCACTGCAATCAACTGTTATGGAAATCGTCCACTAGAGTGCGCGCGTGGAGCATCGCCATCACCGCTGGTCTATCTGCCGCCATTACAGAGCACATTTGGGGGTAAGGCCCATGGCTGCGGTAGCAGTTCGATCGAATGCAATTTCAACTCGCCTTAACCTCCTCTATCTGGTGCTCGTCTCGGCTTGGTCAGGACTTTCACCAGCGACGAGCTGCAATAGCTGCACCACGCTCAGAGCGCCGCCGCCCTTCACCGTGCATGTGGCCATCCTAGCATGGGCCGTTTCTGCTCCAGTCGATACCGTAGCTGTGTCCGGGGTAAGGTCCTGCTGCTCTCCCATCTTTTCATTTTCATCTCCGAGGTCGCAGGATGCTGGAATAGTCGTGCCACCATAGCTTGTAGTCCGCCGGCATGGTTAGAGTGTTAGGAGTCACCGTTCGGTCCCTAATCGGCACCTAGGGTCTCGTTTTGGCTCCGCAGTGCTCGTAGGCCTTCTCCTTTAGTCGGTGCCTCGCTCTGCTGACCGACGTAGCGGGGTCGTGTCAGCTGGAGCCACGCCATCGCATGTGGAGTCACCGAGAGGCTGGTGCGCTCAAATTAGGAGAAAGTCTGGGGGCTGGGTGAAAGCATCAGAGAAAGAGAGCAATAGTGGATAGGGTTATGGGTGAATTTCGTTGAAATCTAGGGTCGTTTCTACAAAACGATGGCACGCGGGCCTCCTGGCCTTGGGCCATCGCTGGGCTGAATGTGCCGCGCGTGCCCTGCCCCCACTTAGGCTACGGCTGCCTGTCTCTGGGCTATCTACGCCGCCAGCCTTGCTGGGCAACGCGTTCGTCGCGTTGGGCCTGGTGCCGCACGCCCCGCGTGGGCCAGCCTGCTCTGGCTGTAGCCTGCCGGTTGGTTGCTTGGGGCAGCCTTGTGGAGCCACGCGTGAGCCGTGCGCTCGTCTGTGGGCCCTGGGAGTTGTTGGGCCGACTGGGTTGCCTCCAGCCCTTTCTATTATTTAAATACTTTTCTAATATAGGTTTCTAGTTAAGTTGTAAAAGCAATATAAAATAGTATAGGGATCCAAAAATGGTGAAATCAATTTTGTTAGTCTCCTAAAATCAGGATCTACCTGTTAGTATAGTTTGTTCACATAGTGTGATAATATTCTTGGAAGCTATATAATTAATTTAAGGTACTTAATATTGAAGAATATAAACTTGTAGGAATTTCCATGATAAATTGGTAATATTGTTGAATCTAAAATTTGTACAGTAGGCTCCTAGCAATATTAGGTACCCACTATATTTTTTGTAGCTCCAGAATAATTAATTTGCTAAATAGATAATGATGCCCTATTCCGAATAAAGATTAAATGGATGAAATGGGATAAAGAAATAACTCGGGTTTGTATAACTAAAACAATTGTTGGGAAGTAACGCGTTATTCGACAACATGGATACGTAGACCAGCGTTAGAGTTATCTCATTAGCTTGCTAGGCGTGATTGGATTTCTAAGCATTCGACTGTCATTGGTTATTTACATCTATGCATTTGCATCAATGCATATCATATAGGTACGATGATGGATCAACGGATCAATCGAAGGATGATTGGGAATCTGAAGATGGTGTAAGGGTATTCTCTCTAGGACATGATGCAATGGGCTTCTATTCGGATGATGGTGGATGATTTGAAGATGCAAATACTAACTTTTAATATATATCTTACCCAGGCAAGCCCCAGTGCATAACTCCTACTTTTCTACAGTTTAAATTATATTTGTGCATTAAGTTTTAAGGAGTTGAGTGAAACCCACTTGCATAAATGTATCTTTATCCTATGAGTCTTACTAGTATGATAGGATCATGTAGATTGCTATGCTATAGGACTCCAATAGAAGTCGAGTGATTGCCTATCACTCGCGAGAGATAGGAAATATATTACTGTATGATTATCACTTGAAAAATATAAATGGTGGAAAGGAAAATGGTGATTGGGCAGGGATATGGTTTGGGTATTGGTGGGTGTAAGAGGTTGTGTTGCCAGGGATGCGGGGCATGGCTTGGTTACACTGCTTTCCCTATCTGTGTCGGTTAAGGACCGGTCGTTGCATAAGGCATCGTGTGCAAGTCACATATTTATTATCCTGAGCACATCTTTGTCTATGGGCGCTTGGAAGGCTTGTTGCTCTCTTATCGTGGGTTCCGGCTCTTTCCGAACCGACTGTTAGGGTTTCTTTTTGGTGGAGGTCCTTGCACTGCACTGAGTTCGAGACTCAGGGGTGGGGGCTTGGAGTCCTAGTTTGGACAATAACCTAGGTCCCTAGGACAAGAGGGTGATGGGTTGGTCCTGCTTGTGCCCGGGGTACAAGCGGGGCGTGTGTTTTCGGGGTACCCAGTTGGGGGCATTGATTCGTGAATCGCTGGGCAATCTGGTATGGCTTATTTCATGTCTAGTACCATAGTAAGAACTGAAAGATGAAAGATGGAATGGAAAAAGGAACTCTGATTGCTTACCACCTACTTGAAAGAAGCACAACTGCTTACATAGAATGGTTAGTTAATGAACCAACGCGGCTATTAATAAAAATCGAATATAAGGACGCACTCTTAGCAATGCTTCCTGCAAATGCAATAAACCCACAAGCCAGATAGCCTTGCATATCCTTGGAGTCTTTTCTTTCCTCCTATCAGGTAAGTCTTGCTGAGTACAATTGAGTACTCAGGGTTTTATTCCCCCTGTTGTAGGTGACAGGTGGATGCTAGAGCTGACCCTTGTTTGTTGGTACCTCCTGGTGGGCTCAGCGAGGATTTTACTTACGCGGCGATCATAGTTTTTATTTATAACTCTCACTAAATGTTTTTATGAATGAAAGTATTATAATCTATTGTCATAGTTTATATATCAATGATTCATCATGTCATGAATATATATTATTTCTGCTGTAATTCTGATAATCAGTTTATATTTTGTGGTTGAATTAAATTGTTCATAACTCTGATAATATGATTATATTCCGCTGTTATACCATAACTATTATACTCTGATGTTGTATTACCAGTGATGTGAGAAATGGTTAAGAATGATGTAAGATTTATTCTCTCATTTGTGATCCTGATGGCAAAAATGTGGATTTTTGGGTTCTCCCCTGGGGTGTGCCCGACGGAACCGAGTCATTTAGTGTTCTCCCTTGGGTGCTTAGTGTCTAATGGAAGACGAGCACTCCTGGGAGGCATTAGATTACGCGGTTCTACCACACTTTCCCACCAAGGTACCAACCACCTACCAATATCCCAAAGTACTCTAGAGAGACAAACCCTGGACTTTGTCTCGAAGACTATCAGCTTGCCTGTCGAGCCGGTGTGCGGATAATGATGACTTTATTATCCGCATCCTACCATTGTTCTTAGCTAATTCGACATGAGTGTGGTTGGAACACCTGCTGTCCAATGAGATCCAGAGTTGGGCAGATCTAAAGGAGATCTTTATGGGGAATTTCTAGGACACATACAAGCGCCTTGGGAACCCATAGGACCTCAAGAACTGCCGTCAGAAGGCTGGTGAGACCCTCTAAGGGTACATCCGGTGCTTCTCCCTATAGTGCAATGAGCTCCCTAACGTCGCCGACGTCGATGCTATAGGAGCCTTCCTATCTGGGACTACCTGTGACTCTTTGGTTCATAAGCTAGGACGCAAGGGCCCGCGAACCACCAAAGAACTCTTGGACATTGCCACCAGCCATGCCTTAGGAGAAGAGGCGGTCGGAGCAATCTTCGATCGTCTCGAGGGCAAGGCAAGGTGGGACGAGGGCACCGGCAAAGGCACCTCCAATCATTCCGCCAAAAGGAAGAACAAGAAGCAACGGCGCGAGGACTCGCTCGTGGCCACTGCTGACCACAAGGGTGGTCAGAAGCCCATGGAGGGCACTCCGAACCACTTCAAAAAATTACTCAAGGGGCCATGCCCAAACCACGCCTTCCTAGTTAAGCATCTACTCAAGGACTATAGCCTCATGCGGCGGTTCCGATCCGGAGGCTCCAACAAAGGGGAGCAAGGAAAGGACCCTGCCCCAACTATGGACGACGCCATGGAGAAGGACGATGGCTTTCCGATGCTGGACGGCTGCCTTATGATCTTCAAAGGATCAGTAGCCTATGACTCCAAATGACGTCAGAAGGTCACACGCCGTGAGGTCTACACGGCCAAACCGGGCACACCTCCCTTCCTCCGATGGTCAGAGTCCGCCATAACCTTCGATCAGACCAACCATCCGGATAGCATCCCACACCTAGGAAGATATTCGCTCATGGTTGACCCGATCGTCAGCCCGAAGTGGCTCACCAAAGTGCTGATGGATGGAGGCAGCGGCCTCAACATCATATACGCCAAGATGATCGATGAGATGGTCGTCGACCGGACACGCTTCCACCCAACCCGAGCACCTTTCCATGGCATCGTGCACGGGAAGCAGGCCATACCACTTGGGTAGATTGATCTACTTGTTACCTTCAGGGATTAGTTCAATTATAGGACTGAAACCCTCACCTTCGAGGTGGTTGGGTTCCCCAGAACCTTCCACGCCATCATGGGACGTCCATGCTATGTGAAGTTCATGGCCATCCCCAACTATACATACCTCAAGCTAAAAATGCCGGGCCCTCATGGGGTCATCACCGTTGGCACCTCCTTCTAGCGTGCCTATGAGTGCGAGGTCAAGTGCTGTGGTCACGCCGCATCGATCGTCGCCTTCAGGGAGCTCACCATCCTCAAGGAGGAGGTCACTAAAGAAGTGCCCGATGCCAAGAAGTTGACCAGGTCATTCGAATTGGCAGAGGGCACTAAAGAAGTCCTTGTAGACCCTGGGAGCTCTGAGGGTAAAACGGTGTGCATTGGTACCATGCTTTCTTCTAAATAGGAAAGCGCGCTCGTCAACTTTCTTCATGGCAACAAAGACATCTTTGCGTGAAAACCCTTGGATATGCCAGGCATTCCGAGGGAGGTCACCGAGCATAACTTGAAGATCCACCCAGGCTCCAAGCTAGTGAAGCAACGCATGCGTCGCTTCAATGAGGAGAAACGCAAGGCCATCGGTGAAGAGATAGCGAAACTGTCGATAGCCGGGTTCATCAAGAAAGTATACCACCCAGAGTGGTTACCCAACCCTTTCCTTGTATGAAAGGAGAGCAAGAAATGGAGGATGTGTGTTGACTATACGGGTCTCAACAAGGCATGCCCAAAGGATCCGTTTCCTTTGCCGTGCATAGACCAAATAGTCGACTTTGCCTCGGGGTGCGAAACCCTCTGCTTCCTTGATGCATACTCTGAGTACCATCAAATCACAATAAAAGAGTCTGACCTACTCGTGACATCTTTCATCACCCCCTTTAGATCATTCTGCTATGTCTCAATGTCGTTCGGTCTGGAGAACAATGGGGCTACGTACCAGCGCTGTATGCTCAAATGCTTCGGGGACCTCATCGGGTGGACCGTTGAGGCCTACATTGACGACATCGTGGTTAAGTCCAAATGGGCTGACCACCTCGTTGCTGATCTTGAGCAGACCTTTGTGAAACTCTGAGCAAATGGCATCAAACTAAATCCTGAGAAGTATGTTTTTGGGGTCCCAAGGCGCATGGTGCCTCACCGCACTCAGCCACTTCATCTCATGCCTCGACGAACAAGGACTCCCCGTTTATTGACTCTTGAAGAAACCCAACCGCTTCGAGTGGACATCCGAGGCCCAAGAGGCACTTGACAAGGTCAAACGGCTTCTGACAAGGGCCCCGATCTTGGTTCCTCCAACCGATGGAGAATCCCTTCTGCTATACATAGAGGCCACCACGCAAGTGGTCAGCGCCGCCCTAGTAGTGGAGCAGGAGGAAGAGGGGCATGCCCTCAAGGTGCAGCACCCTGTGTACTTCATCAGCGAGGTACTATCCGACTCTAAGACCCGCTACTCCCAAATCCTAATGCTCCTATACACCATCCTCATCACCAAGAGGAAGCTATGCCACTACTTTGAGTCACACTCAGTGATGGTTGTGACATCGTTCGCCCTCAATGAGGTTGTCCAAAGCCAAGACACCATGGGAAGAACCGCAAAGTGGGCGCTCGAGTTGATGGATCAGGGCATTACATATGCCTCCCAAACGGTGATCAATTCCTAGGTGCTGGCTAACATCATCGCGGAATGGACCGAGGTCCAAACACCACCAGCGGTCATCGATCAAGAGTACTAGACGATGTACTTCGATGGATCACTAATGAAAAAGGGCACCGGCACAGGGCTAGTCTTCGTATCACCCCTCAGGGTATGCATGAGTTACAAGGTCCATCTCCATTTCCCCTCATCCAATAATGTGGCTAAGTATGAAGCACTCATCAACGGCCTACGCATCGCCATCGAGTTGGGCATCCGACACCTCGACATCTAGGGTGATTCCCAGCTAGTCATCAACCAAGTCATGAAGGAGTCAAGCTATCATGACACCAAGATGGCAGCGTACTGCTAAGAAGTCTGATGGTTGGAGGACAAATTTGACAGTCTCAAACTCAATCACATCCCAAGGTGCCTCAACGAGGTGGCCAATGTGCTTGCAAAGGCAGCATCCGGTCAAGAGCTGGTGCCAATAGGTGTCTTCACCAGCGACCAACACAATCCCTTGGTGCGCTATGAAGGGTCGGAGTAGGCCGATGATGGTCCATTTGATCCAGCCTCGGGGGCTAACCAACCGATAGCTCTGTCTGACCCCGTGGTCGTGGAGCTTGATGAGGATCCAGCGACAGAGCCTGACCCTCTGGTCAACTAGGGAACACTCTACCTTGACTACCTCCTCTGTGACACACTGCCGACAGACAAGATAGAAGCTCGATGACTCATGTGTTGCGCCAAGTCCTTTGTTCTTATAGAAGGCAAACTCTACAAATGAAGCCACACTAGGATCTTGCAGCTCTGCATCCCCATTGAATAGGGGAAGCATTTGCTGAGCGATATCCATGGTGGGGTTTGTGGACACCATGCTGCGCCTAGAACTTTGGTTGGAAATGCATTCTAACAGGGCTTCTACTTGCCCACTGCAGTAGCTGATGCCGAGCAGATCGTATGCACCTACGAAGGGTGTCAGTACTATGCTCGGCAAACTCACCTCCCAGCCTAGGCACTCTAGATGATCCCCATCACGTGGCTCTTTGTGGTCTAGGGGCTCAATCTAGTTGGACCTCTAAAGAAAGCGCCCGGGGGCTACACCCACTTGCTTGTCACCATAGACAAGTTTACAAAGTGGATAGAAGCTCGACCAATCTCCATGATCAAATTCGAGCAAGCTGTGCAGTTCTTCCTCAACATCATCCATCACTTTGGAGTACCAAACTCCATCATTATAGATAATGGTACATAGTTTACCGGCAAGAAATTCCTTCGATTCTGCGATGAACATCACATCCGGGTCAATTGGGCCGCCATTGCACACCCTCGAACAAATGGGTAGGTCGAGTGCACAAATGACATGCTCCTACAAGGTCTCAAGCCCAGGCTCTTCAACCGGTTGAACAAATTTGGTGCATGCTGGGTCATCGAGCTCTCCGCGGTGCTCTAGAGCCTAAGGACAACCCCCAGTCGAGCCACCATCTACACGCCTTTCTTCATGGTCTATGGTTCTGAGGCCATCCTCCCAACCGACCTCGACTATGGAGCACTAAGGATCAGAGCATACAACGAATAGGGAGCCAAGGCATCCCACGAAGATGCCATGGACTAGCTAGATGATGCTCGCGACATTGCCCTCCTCCACTCAGCCAAGTACTAGCAGGCGTTGCGACAGTACCACAGCCGATGGGTGTGGGACCGAGCCTTTAATGTCGGGACCAGGTTCTCCACCTCGTGTAGAGCAACAAGGACTGCCACAAGCTCTCCCCGCCCTAAGAGGGGCTATACATCATCATGGAAGTACTCCAGCAAGGCGCTTACATGTTGAAAACCATCGACGACGAGGTCTTCACCAACGCCTGGAACATTGAGTAGCTACGCCATTTTTACCCCTAAATAAACGCATACTTTCTCTTTTCAGTTTTGTCATCAAAATCCCCGATCTTTCGTGACATCTGACCCCTACAGGTGCGAGGGGTGAGACCTCACTCGGGGGCTGGTATGAGAACATTTATCTTACAAACATTCTTTTCCCTCTTTTCTTATGATAAGTCCTAAGGGCTAGGATTTTGAGAACAAACTCTGAGTATAACTGGTAGGACTACGAGAAACTCATGCCCCAGCGGCTACGGTCTCCTTGCTCACTAGCATGATCAGAATTGGCTCGCCTGCACTCCAATCTTTTTGTGACCTTAACTATGGGAAGGGTCAGAAGGCACTGAACCCCTTTTACAAAAAAGAGGTAGAAGAGCTAAAAAGCTATTTGTCGTAATGAAATTTAAGAATTTGTTCATTTTTGCACAAACTCATCACTTACAAAGTGATTTCATCACGAAAAGGGACTGATGTATTCCCGAATACAAAAAAACTATTCACACGGGGGCTCCCCCCACAACTTAAACGATTACATTTTCTGACCAGTTCTACTCTAAATACTACTATGGTCACCGCACCACGCTCTCCATCGGTAACATCCTACCGCTCCATGGCATCCTTGAGGGCATCATCGTCTGCAACGTCGAGCACCACGTCGGTGACCGTGGTGTCTTCACCAGGGCGTCCAGGGACTACGGCATCATGATCAGCCGCAACCCTAACAATGGCACCTGGATGGGGGACGTTGCTCGCCGAAGAATGGCCGCCATGGCTGATCAATGTCTTTGACATCTCATCAAACTTCATGAACTGACCGATCTAAGCAGCTGCAAGGGCGAAGCCCCCCATTGACGTGGTCCTGGGTGGCTTTCCCACCAATAAGGCTCACCTAGAGAAGATTCATCAGAAGAGGTCCCCGTATGGCTCCATCCGACGAAGGCCTCGCGGATGACGAGTAAGCCGACGATGCTCAACACCCTCTAGTGTGCCTCCTCCTTCGACAGAAGCGGCCCCTCCTCCCATCTCATCTACATTGGATGACCTCTAGCTCGACATCATGCTCCGGATTCACGAGCGGATCTATGGGAATTTGATGCTGATGGGAATTCGAGGGGACGTATCTGGACCGACAGGATGTGCCCTACTCAACAAGATGGTGCCTGGTCAAATAGGAAGTGGCTTGAGCATGGCCCACCACTACTGCACACCGGGTGCGAGAAACAAGGCACACCCACATGCAGGCGACTCTCTGCTTCCCTAGGTAGGACCTAGAAGGACCCAACGATGGAACCTCCATCAAGGTGAGCCCAATGGGCCTCCTGGGCCCATCAGATAGCCTAGGTGAACACTGAATGAATGGCCGCCGAAAGATAAGCACCTTTGTTTACTTACTTTGCGTGTCAATTTTACTACCAAGACTCCGACCCCTGCAACGGCAGGGACGTGGACATCACTCAGGGGCTATCGACAGTGCCTACTTGTTTAGACATTCTCTTCGCCCGACCCACCTTATGTTTAAAAACTGGAGGCATGGTGTGGGGGTGTAAAACTTTGAGTAAAACTGGACGAACCGCTAGACCCTACGTCCTAGTGGCTACGGCATTTTTGTTCACCAGTATAACCGAATTCATAGTTTCCCACACCCCAAGCTTTAGCATCTGCCTTCTTGAGAAGGGTTCAAAGGGGTCTGCCTACGGAATCTCCTTCAAGGAGAAGCTGTCAGGTCGCCCAAGTCAATCAAACGGCTCGGATCACCGCTGAGAGACAGAAATGAAAAATTATCATGCTCGTGCAGGTTACACCGGCCCCGTCACAAACATTAGACCCGAACCCTGCATGGACATGTCCGGTAAGAGCTTCCTGTCACTCATGCCACCAAGGTAACATCACCGACCCCTGCTTTTGTTTCCATTAAATCGTACATTAACCCCATACATCTAAATGTTGCATATGCAATTGCTGCATCTCAACGCTTCGCATCGCGTCACGAAGTGGTAGTCTCCTCATTTGATATGAGCGGCAACTGATTGAGGTTCAAAGGTTGGCCCATGAAGGGCTCGAGGCCGCATCACGTCAAATAGAGCCAGGGGAGAAAAACCGAGATGAGCCCCAGTGGCCTTGCCTGACCCCGCTAAGAAGCAGACAGGGACATCTTGACCTTTCTCGTTCAATTCTAAACTTGAGCCAAATCCATAGAATCTCTATCGAGGAGAGGCCAACAGGCCACCTGAGCCTATCGAACGGCTCGAGCATCTGCCGGGAGGTGGGTTAAGAAGTAGTGGAATGCCACATGAGGGCTCTACCGACCTCGTCAGCGAATGATGGACCCAGATTCCACACGAATAGGCCCATTAGCGAGCTCAATGAGCGCGACACTCGAGCCGTCGAGGCAAGTGTCATTAGCTCAGCCCCTCTGGTTGCAAAAACTGAGGACGAGGTGACGCGTGAAACACGGCCGACCCCTATCAGACCCCAAGGGGCTTGGGGGCTCGAGCCACCCGATACTGGATTGAGAGACCGAGGTTCGAAGGCTAACTCGTGAAGGGCCCGAGGCCGCCTCACGTTGAACAAGAGCTAGGGAAGGAAATGTAGATGAGCCTCAACGGCCTTCACCCAACCCGCATAGAGGCGGTTAGGGTCATCTCAACCTTCTAGTTCAATCTAGCCTCTAGCCGAACCCATAGAATCCCCATTGAGGGGGAATCTATTGGAAGGTGGGTTAAGGAGCAACGGAATGCCACCTGAGGGCTTTGTCAACCCTATCACAAGCGATGGGACTGGATTCCATTTGAACATCCCCATTAGTGAGCCCATCAAGCGTGTCACTCGAGCCATCGAGGCAAGTGACGTCGCCTCAACCCCTCTAGTTGTGAAAACCGCGGACGGGGCAATAGTCACAAAAACGAGCCGACCCATGACTGAATCCCCGCCATGTGCGGGGGCTTGGGGAAGGCCAAACTTGTAATGAGACCGAACGCACGGTCACAGAACGATAGCTAAAATCATAAGGAAGGGGTATGTGCGAATACAAAAGTAGTTCCGCTATCCTCTTTTCAGTCTCTAGTGACATCCGACCCCTGCAAACCACAAGGGGTTGGACCTCACTCGAGGGTTGATAAAGGTATAAATACCTCCTTTTTTCAAAACGGTCGCTGCATCGGAGCTATTCCTCATGTTAAGGTTAGCGGCGAGGTTTGTGGGAACAAATAATCGAGCATGCCTGGTAAGACTACAAAAAAACAACGCCCCGACGGCTATGGTAACTTTTCTCACTAGCATAATCAAAATTCCCCTCTTATACACCTCGGGCCCTATGGCCTTAACAAACGGAAGGGTCGGATTGCATGAGCACCTTTTTTGAATGCAAAAAGGGAAGAAAGCAAGTTCAATCAAATGAAACGAAATTCTGAATTTGTTTAACGAAACAAAAGTTGTGAATCTATTTTCAAAAAACGAAAGTGTCGAACGTGTCCACAAATTATAGATAAATGTCCATCAGACCCATTCGACTAACTACCTCCTCTTGGGGAGAACCATATCTTCAATTTTGCAAAAGGAGTCATCGTTGCTTCTATGTCATCCAGCTTGGAGGGTTCATAACCAGGCGTGAAACCAAGGCTCATCGCCTCAAAATAAATGTTGTCATCATAATGCGAGCGGACGACGGTGAAGGCTTAGGTGATCCCTGAGCAAAGAGCTTCCTTCTCTAGCTGGCGCACCTGCACTGTGATATCTGTGGCATGAGCCACGAGCGAGCTGGTCCCCTCCGCCTGCACCACCTGTAGGTCATCGTCACTGTTCGCCTAAACGGTCGTTTAGCCCATTTAAACACCGTGTAAACGCTACACGGTGGTGCGTCATTTTCGTTTAATCACCCGTTTACCCTGTTTAATTGGCTGTTTAGCCCATTTAATGGGACGTTTTGCCCGAATAATGGCTAAATGGTAGGTGACCGACTGTTTACCATTTAACGTTTAGGAAAACACTAGTCATCGTAGACTACACCAATGGCAACCTTTAGGATATCGAGCTCGTTGCTCTCCGCTTGAAGAAGACTCCCTGCCTCGGCAAGATCCGTGACCAGTCCGGCAGCGGCACCCTCGGCCTCCAGCTTCTAGGCTCTCGCGGTCTCTAGCTCGGCCTAGAGGGAGCTAATCCTTTGTTGCGCCTCATCGCGCTCTCAGATGGCCTGGTCGCGCTCCCAGCAGGCTGCGTCATGCTCTGAGCGGAGCCTCTCCGTAGTCTGGCAAAGCTTGTCTCGCTCTTTGCTGTAGCACCCGGTTTTAAAGACAAAACCAGATACACACTATATGTGAGCCTAGGAAGTCAAATCTCACATATAGCCACAAATAAGGGTAATATCAAGAGACAATACCTATTACATAAAGGAATATAACCTTAGAGTATAGACAGTGGAAAGTCAACTCTGATCTTTAGGCGAAGACTCCAAATCCACAGGGATGACTGACTGGTTGACTACAAGTCTAACTCCTCCAAACCAGCAATCTGGTACCCACCCAGGATTTTTATCCAAAGTAGAAAAGTAAAGCAAGTGTAAGTACATATCGTACTCAGCAACATAACATGGGGTTCATGAGGCTCAAAATGGCTGACATTAGCTTACTACGATTAGCTTTAATATGTCATCTTTTTAAGCAATTGAGTAGCAAAAAATTTATCATTCCCATAAACACATGATCACGTAAACATGAATAATGAATAGCATAAACAATTAATTATTAGTACAATTAACCAGTAGTGATCATCTCTATTCCATAAGGGTCCAAGGTCGCTCGTGACCGTGAGCACGGCTGTTACAATAGTTTTACACTCTGTAGAGGTTGTACACTTTCATTGTGAGTCGTGATTTACCCTTTCACCCAAGATAGCTAATCTCTTGACCCACTTCCAAGGAAGGGCGGTAGGGTTCACTATGAACAGTGGCGGATGTGGGATGCGGGATAAGGGGGGGCTAAAACAACAGAGATGTTGATTTGCACGAAGATTTAACGGTGAAATCAAGTTTTTGCTACAGTAATTAGCATTGAAATCAAGAAATTAGGGGGGGCTGGAGCCCCCCCAGCCCCCCCTTTGGATCCGCCACTGACTATGAAGCCTTTCAAAGGTTTGTCTAACAAGTTAGGGCCGCTAGGCGTATGTGGCCCTTCTCCAGGAGTGGCACGCATGGGCGCATAGCATGGTACACACATCCTAGTAGGAAAGGAAACATACCCTCTTGTGCCATAAAGGTAAAACTAACAAGCTAGAAAAGGTCCTCATATTGAGCTAAAGCCAGACACATATAGACCTCACAGCTATACTATAAGTCCCGGATGATCGCTTACAGATAAGTCCTTAGGGAGAGGAATCTGAAGCATTTAGAAAGTAGCTAATACTCCAGCCCCCTATTTCCATGTTGCTAAAAAGTCATGTTTTAATGTTTAATGCATATACCATTAGTCAAGTTACAAGATCATGGTTTTGATAAAGCACTAGCAAAAACTACCCCATGCAATAACCCAAAGGTATCACGGAATCCAGGAATCAATTAGTTAGGGAATTTACTACAGTTGCCAAGGTAGACACATGCATCATGAATAAAATGATTAATGGTGAATAGGTATCAAGGATGGTCCCATGCTATACTTGCCTTGCACACCGATCCTTCGGTAAGCTTTAATCGTCAGCGTCCTTCTTCTTTTTCTGGATCACCACATATATCTCACCGGCTGGACATAATCGTAGAACACCACACAAACATCCATACACATACATGCATAGCATACAATTGCATCTATATCAAAATAGTACAACAATCATAGAAAAATAAGTAAAAGAGATTGAAACATGATTCTACGAATCGCTATGAACACAGAATCGCGAGAAGCACTCTAATCGGAGCTACGGGTGAAAAGATACACCTACCGAGAGATTTGCTTTATACATAAAAAAGAAAACTATAGGCTTCATTTATTTTAACTATATAAAGTCATATAGATAAGATATTTTATAAATAATATACATTGAACTAAGTCAATTTTAGATTTGAATTATAAAACTAAAGTAAAACAAATCATATTTTATTTATAATATCCAGTTGCATAATCATTAATTAAGATATGATTTAAACCATGTTATTTCAGAAATAACGATATCGTAAACACTATTACTAATGCATAGGTCTGGTCATTATGAATCTAAAGCAACTTGAACGGACTATTTTGGAATTAAAATAAATAAGTTATGATTTAAACAAGTTTTTCCTTTAGTTAAATAAATTAAATCTACCCATGAATTTGAAATATTGGAAACATGCCTAATAGTAGTATAAACACATAGAAAACGTAAATACGGTCCTAAAGCAATTCGAGCGGGTCAAATCAGACTTAAAATGCAAAAGTTACGCATGAAATAAGGTGCAATGGCATTTTTGTAAATAAACAGAACTTATTTTTGAATTAAAATAATTAAAAATATGAAATTACACAGCTGCTGAACTGCGGGTACTATTTTTGGAAAACACAGGAACCTAAACGAATAAAAACAGGGCAGAATTGTAATTAAATTGAACTGGTACGGACTGCGGGTTGATTCACCAAAACCAGAAGGTCCTTTATGCAAAAAGGGCGCGGCTTGACTGCGGGTTTGACCCGGCTGCTGACTGGGCAGACGCGTGGCACGCGCGGACTGGCGTGGTGCACCACGTGGCATGGGCCAGCGCTGACACGGCACCATGGGCCGGGTCCATGGGTCCATGGTGGACTGACCACTTAACCCCGAAGGGGTACCTAATCCTGACTGTTCATCATGAATCGGGCGACGTAGGCATGATGGGTTGACCTCCGGCAGCAGAACAGCAGCTCCGGTGAGCTCTCCATTGCCGGCGGCGAGGCAGCATGTCGGTGGACGTCGGTACGGCGATCGTGGAACCTCGCGAACTCACTAGGGTACCTAACGGGGACGGGGATCATGTCGGGGTGGCGTTCCCCATGATGGCGCCATGGCCGGCGGCTCAACAACTTGCCGATATGGTGCTCTAATGCGTCAGCTACCGAGATGGAGGCACGGGGAGAACAAGGAGCTCACCACGAGCTACCGAGGAGGCGGGTCGTCGATGGCAGTGGCTGGAGAGAGAGAGAAAGTGGCATAGGTGAGGAAAAATCTGAGCAATTGAAGGCCAAATCGATGAATTGAGGGTACCTACGGGCACAGGGGAGTACGGCGGTGCTCCTAGGTACATCAACGACATGGATTGGAGCACCGGAACAATGAATCACCGGCGGCGGTAGCGAGCTCAAGCGCGGAGGGGAAAAAGGAAGAAGAAGACGCTCGGTTCCATGCTTAATAGGTGGCAGACACTACGTAGAAGGAAGGGGAGTGGGAGGCGGGTGGATTCGGTTGCCTTCCATGCGGGTGCGGTGGACCGGTGGCTTGCCGTGCATGGCTCGTGCCATCGTCGGGCGAAGAATGAAAGGAGTAGGGAAGAAAGGAAAGGAAGAAGGAGGAAAGAACGTGGCCGGCTGATGGGTGGGGCCAGCAGCACAGTGAGGGAAGGGAGAGGGTGGTAGGAGCGGGCGCTGAAGGCCGAGTGGACGGGCCGCCTAGCTGGGCCGTGGGCGCATGCGGTGCGCGCGCGAGAGAATATGGGAAGGAGAAAGGGGTGCGCGGAGCGGGCCAGGTGACGAGTTGGGCCGATGCAGGCCACGACCGGGAAGGCGGGAATGAGGGGAAGAGAGGGGCGGCTAGGCCGGCCAACAGGCCAGGCCGGTTGCTGGGCCAAGAGCGCGAAGGAGGCTAGGCTGAATCTAGAGTTGGGCTGAAAAGGAAGAAAAGAAGATTTTCAAAAAAAATCCTTTTCTATTTTTAGTTTTCAAATCCTAAGCCAAAATCAAATCAAATTCAAGTATAGTTTCAAATATATTTCCCTACTCAAATAAAAATGGATAATTTTGTTAGGCTTCCCAATATAACCTTTACAACTTTAAAAATACTTTTATTTTTTTCTAATTTTTTTCTTTCTTTTCTTTTATTTCAAAGCCATTTTTTAAACCCTTTTCAAAAACATTCCAAATTACTTTGGAGTTTTGGATCAACACCATTCATCACAATAAAAAATGCAACAGCATGTATGCTCACACATGTTACTACCTTATGATGAATTTTAAATTAATGAAAATTATTTTTTTCCTATATTTCATGTGCACAAAAATTCATAAATAAATCATTTTACCTCTATTTCAAAAGAGACAAATTTTAGGGTGTTACAATTCTATCCCTCTTAAGATGAATCTCGTCCTCAAGATTTGAAAGACATCGACTAAGAGATGGGAATACTCCGTCCTTGGATTCTTCTTTACTTTCTCGTGCAGTTCCATCGTCTTGATAAAGATCCACTTTACTTTGCATACCTGTTGCCCTTACTCTAAGTAATTTGCGTAACTAATTCCAAAATTTTGACAAGTACCTTGAACAACTCTCAGGTAACCCTTATCACTAGGCCATAATTCTCTTTCCTCATATGTTCACCATCCAACGGAGCTTCCTTATGTCCTTGGTCCGAAAGAGAATCTACCACCAATCTTCAAAACATTAATGATCCTAGTTAAGTTGCTCGAACTGGAAATATAACTCTTAATCCTTAGTGTCACCCGAACCTTCTTAGCACAATTCTCCGTTGCTAAGGGCATCGGTCATGACTTCGCTTCTTGAAGTGATAGCACTTTTCCAAGTCATAATCAATCTCATTCCAACGAGGTTATCACAAGCTCAAGACCAACTTAGTGAAGATGTCCTATATATTCTTGTGATCCTCCTAGATGTCACTTTTACTTTCAAGAAGATGGTACTTCCATGCTCCACAATGGATAGCTCCAGATAATATGTTAGTTAGTTCAACTCACGCTTACTTAGCTGACTTAACGAGCAAGCCACTACTTTTCTTCTCATATAAGGACACATCCCACACCTTCACAAGATGCATTATTGTAGATATAAAGCTCTTGTCCTAATCTAACAAAGCTAATACTTAGGTTTTACTTCGACCTCTTGGACTCCTTCAAACACTTGGCTAAGGTCTCTTGATCCAAACTAACTTAAAAGCTTCTCCGGTAGCTTTATCAACATCTTGCTGGTCTTGGATAAGCTTCCTTCTAACCAAACCTCATTATTTAATACTTTGAGTTCTCTCTTACATCCTTGAGTACCACCATGCTTCCGCTGCGCAAACTAGAACGTAGGACACTTCATCTTGCAAATTCTTCAACTTGGCTACCCCCTTAAGAAAAGATAAACTAGGGAACACCAAAGTATAGCTTGCATCTTTTTCAGATGAGCTTACCAGTATCAAGATGTTATGTCATCCCAATGATACTCTTGTACATAGGCAAGGACAAGAAATCTAAATTTCCTTGCTAGCAGAAAAACAGTAGTGTGGTAAGACAGTTGTAACTCTCATTTTGTTAATCCAATGAAGTTGTAGCTTATATCATTGGAAAGCTTATAAAATTCTCCACAACCTCCATATAGAACACTTTTCTGAATTCTATAGTTCACTTGGTCGAAAACAGTGCACAAGAGAAACTGTTCCCGGTTCCAAACAACATAGATGCATCGCCTTGTGATTGAAGTCTACTGTTGTCCAGAATTTCCTTAGGATTTTTTATCATCCAAAATCAGAGATATGAACCGATAAAGATAGGTAGCTCCGAAGACAGGATAGGAAAAACAGAAGAAAACTATAACCCAACTATTTATTTCATTAATCCTTATACCTTAGGCCTATAAACTAAATAAAATTGTGGGAACACCCAACAAGATCATTGCAATCATTACAAAGATTCAAAACAATCATAAGCATAATGATAATTCAACAAGTAGTAGAGACGCACAACTCAATCATTGACTCGACTCGTGATACTAATGTTTTTATTACATAAGGGGCACAACTCCTATCCTTAATTAAGGATCTTGGATAGTCTAGCATAACTTCTTCATTCACCACTCTCACCAAATGCTTCTTTTAGGTTGGTTATCACTAACACTTTCTGGTAACAGTCCAGTATTGATCTGACTCTGGCTACTTCTATGGTGTACTTATTGATTCTTCTATGGGCAAGATTTAACATAATGTCCTTCCTGTTAGCAATGATGACACCTTCTCCTAGCTAGATCTTTTGTGATGTCATACTCAATAGAATTGTTGCATGGTGTTTTGTCAGCTTTCTGACTCTGAAGATTCATCTTGGTTTGACTGATCTGTTTTCTAGCTTGCTTGGTCTTTCGAGGTTGAAAACTCCTTATAGGTGATAGTCCACCCATCTATGCATACCTCATGTGGAGTAGTTTTAGCTTAAGAAGCTTCTAACTCTTTATAGTTTAGATTCATCTAACTAGGCATCAGAGCTAGATGTGACAGATCCAAATGTTGATTGCTTCCCAATACTTGCTCTATTGAGACCTCCTTTCTCTTCTTATCCACATTTGCTTCACAACTCGGGTTCACCCTAACTTCCCTCTTATTAGACTTGTCTTGAAAATAGGGAAAACCATAATGTTTACAGCACTAACATGGATCCTGACTTCCAAGAGTCTTGCTATGAACACCCTCCTTGAACTTTATCTTCTTCCAAGCTTCTGTCACTTGTCTCTTCACTGGTCCCTTTGGTATGTTATTTTGACCTTGCGACAAGCACTGCTAAGAACTTCTGGGCTGATTCATTCCTTCTAGTATTTGCTTTTGCATAGCGAATAGCTTTTCCTTATCAAATGCAATTAAGGTGGCATAGCTCGGTCTTCCTGTTCTCTGATGTTGGTAGTTATCTTGTTACGTTCCATCTAATAGACCAAGAGAGAAGATTCAGAGCAGGGACAAGGTTTTCATAAAAGAACAGAGGCTGAAGTGAGCATAACTTTTCACAAATACCAAGGTTAGAGAGAAAGCAAGAAGTAAGCAGAGATGAAAGCATGCTAATACGTCCAGTTCTAACTAGGCTTGCGTCCTACAGTCAGCATTGCTCTAATACCACTTTGTAGCACTCGATTTTAAAGACAAAACTAGATACACACTATATGTGAGCCCAGGAAGTCAAATTTCACATATAGCCACAAATAAGGATAATATCAAGAGACAATACCTATTACATAAAGGAATATAACCTCACAGTATAGACACTGGAAAGTCGACTTCGATCTTTAGGCGAAGACTCCAAATCCACATGGACGACTGACTGGTTGACCACAAGCCTAACTCCTCCAAACCAGCAATCTAGTACCCATCTAAGATTTTTATCCAAAGTATAGGAAAGTAAAGCAAGCGTAAGTATATATCGTACTCAGCAACATAACATGGGGTTCATGGGGCTCAAAATGGCTGACACTGGCATACTATGATTAGCTTTAATAGGTCATCTTTTTAAGCAATTGAGTAGCAAAGAATTTATCATTCCCATAAACACATGATCAGGTAAACATGAATAATGAATAGCATAAACAATTAATTATTTGTACAATTAACCAGTAGTGATCATCTCTATTCCATAAGGGTCAAAGGTCGTTCGTGACCACTAATAAGCTAGAAAAGGTCCTCATACTGAGCTAAAGCTAGAGCCATATAGCCCTCACAGCTGTATTGTAAGTCCCGGATGATCGCTTACAGATAAGTCCTTAGGGAGAGGAATCTGAAGCATTTAGAAAGTAGCTAAATACTCTAGCCCCCTGTTTCCATGTTGCTAAAAAAGTCATGTTTTATTGTTTATTGCATATACCATTAGTCAAGTTACAAGATCATGGTTTTGATAAAGCACTAGCAAAAACTACCCCATGCAATAACCCAAACGTATCAAGGAATCCAGGATATTAATTAGCTAGGGAATTTACTACAGTTGCCAAGGTAGACACATGCATCATGAATAAAATGATTAAGGTGAATAGGTATCAAGGATGGTCCCATGCTATACTTGCCTTACACACTGATCCTTCGGTAAGCTTTAATCTTCAGCGTCATTCTTCTTTTTCTGGATCACCACGTATATCTCATCGGCTGGACGTAATCGTAGAACACCACACAAACATCCATACACATACATGCATAGCATACAATTGCATCTATATTAGAACAGTACACCAATCATTGAAAAATAAGTAAAAGAGATTGAAACTCGATTCTACGCATCGCTACGAATACACAGTTGTGAGAAGCACTCTAATCGGAGCTACGGGTGAAAAGATACACCTACTGAGAGATTTGCTTTATACGTGAAAAAGAAAACTATAGGCTTCATTTATTTTAGCTATATAAATTCATATATATAAGATATTTTATAAATAATATAGATTGAATTAAGTCAATTTTAGATTTGAATTATAAAACTAAAGTAAAACAAATCATATTTTATTTATAATATCCAGTTGCATAATCATTAATCAAGATATGATTTAAACCATGTTATTTCAGAAATAACGATATAGTAAACACTATTACTAACACGTAGGTCTCGTCGTTATGAATCTAATGCAACTTGAACGGACTATTTCAGAATTAAAATGAATAAGTTATGATTTAAACTAGTTTTCCTTTAGTTAAATAAATTAAATCTACCCACAAATTTGAAATATTGGAAACATGTCTAATAGTAGTGTAAACACATAGAAAACGTAAATACGGTCCTAACGCAATTCGAACGGGTCAAATCAGACTTAAAACGCAAAAGTTACGCATGAAATAAGGTGCAATGGCATTTCTGTAAATAAACATAACTTATTTTTGTATTAAAATAATTAAAAATATGAAATTACACGGCTGCTGGACTGCGGGTACTATTTTTGGAAAACACAGGGACCTAAACGAATAAAAATAGGGCTAAATTGTAATTAAATCGAATAGCTACGGACTGCGGGTTGATTCACCAAAACCAGAAGGACTTTTATGCAAAAGGGCGCGGTTTGACTATGGGTTTGACCCGGCTGCAGACTGGGTAGACGCGTGGCGCGCGCGGACTGGCATGGTGCACCATGTTGGCGTGGCCAGCGCTAACACGACACCGTGGGCTGGGTCCATGGGTCCACGGTGGACCGGCCACTTAACCCCGAAGGGGTACCTAATCCTAACTGTTCATCACGAATCGGGCGGCGCAGGCATGATGGGTTGACCTCCGGCGGTAGCATAGCAGCTCCGGCGAGCTCTCCATTGCCAGCGGCGAGGCAGCACGTCGGCGGACGCCGGTACGACAACTCTGTCCACCCTAGGCTAAGCCGAATGCATCTACGTGAATCGCGGAACCTCACGAACTCACTGGGGTACCTAACAGGGATGGGGATCACGTCGGGGTGGCGTTCCCCACGGCGGCGCCATGGCCGGTGGCTCGGCAACTTGCTGATACGGTGCTCTAATGAGTCAGCTACTGAGATGGAGGCACGGGGAGAACAAGGAGCTCACCACGAGTCAGATTAAGGTGGACGCGGTGTCTGGGAGGTCTCCGAGGAGGCGGGTCATCGATGGCAGCAGCTGGAGAGAGAGAAAGTGGCGCGGGTGAGGAAAAATCTAAGCAATTGAAGGCCAAATCGAGGAATTGAGGGTACCTACGAGCGTGGGGGAGTACAGCGGTGCTCCTAGGTACGTCGGCGACGTGGATTGGAGCGCTGGAACGATGAATCACCGGCGGCGGTGGCGAGCTCAAGCGCAGAGGGGAAAAAGGAAGAAGAAGATGCTCGGTTCCGTGCTTTATAGGTGGCAGACGCTGCGTAGAAGGAAGAGGAGCGGGAGGCAGGCGGATTCGGTCACCTTCCATGTGGGTGCGGTGGACCAGCGGCTTGCTGTGCATGGCTCGCGCCATCGTCGGGCGAAGAAGGAAAGGCGGATTATTATTTTTCTATATTTCATGTGCACAAAAATTCATAAATAAATCATTTTAGCTCTATTTCAAAAGAGACAAATTTTAGGGTGTTACACTTGCGCAGTCGGGCGACCGTCTCGGCGTCCAGTTTCACCCTCTGCTCCAGGGCCGCGGACCTCTCCTCGGCCACCAGCCTAAGATCCCGCTCCCTCTCAACCTCAGCCAGGAAGTCAGTGATCCACTGGCGGGTCTCGACATCTCGCTGGAGCAGCTCATCCTGCTCCTTCCGCACTATGGCGGCCTCCTCCTAATCCCACCGTGCCCTCTCCGATAGTTCATCAAAGGACTTCTCGGCATCCTCCACATCCCAGCGGGCCTCGACCGCCTGTCGTCGAAGATTGCCCACCTCCACGGCGAGGGGAGTCAGCTCGGCCACCCTCTGTTAGAGTTGGGTGGTCATGTCCTTGTGCAGCCATGCCTCATCAACGAGGCGGTCCCAATCCTCCTTGTGTTCAAGAAGGAACCAAGATTTGTCCTGGCTACGAGCAATAAGAGACTAAAAAAAGATGGCAGTTATCAGCCAGGCTGACTCTTGCCAGATCCCCATGAACGGGATACCAGGACTCCGATCGAACTATCCAGTTATCAAAACATCAAATCTTACAGCCATACTCGTGAAGGGTCCAAATTACCCCCGGGCGATTCTATCCGAATCACCCGGGGGCTCGGGGGCTACACCCGACGGGTGTGCTCGCGCGCTCCCTCTAGCGAATCGATATACCCCCTAGGGCGATTCTATCCGAATCACCCGGGGGCTCGACCTCTGGTGAATCGAAATACCCCTGGGCGATTCTATTCGAATCACCCAGGGGCTCGGGGGCTACACCTGTCGGGTGCGCTCGCGCGCACCCTCTAGCAAGTCAAATCACCCCTCGGGCGATTCCATCTGAATCACCCGGGGGCTCAAGGGCTACTGTTAGGGACCTAATATTGGGGTACCCAAAGAGGAGTTAATAACCATCGGACGTTAATGGTTCCAAACAGACAAAAACACAACTACACTTCTTGCCTAAACGACTGAAGATTGGCTCCGTCTCGCCCGACATACCGGGCTGGCTTCGCCTCGCCCGATGTCTGAGGGTAGGCTCTGCCTCGCTCGACGTCCGAGGGCAGGCTCCGCCTCGCCCGACGTCCTAGGCTGGCTCCGCCTCCCCTGACGTCTGAGGGCAGGCTCTGCCTCGCCCGACATCTAGGGGCAAGCTCCGCCTCGGCCAACGTCCGAGGGTAGGGCTCCGCCTCGCCCAACGTTCGAGGGCAGGGCTCCGCCTCGCCTGACGTCCTGGGCTGACTCTGCCTCGCCCGACATCCAACGGCTGGGCTCTGCCTCGCCTGACCCCCGAGGGTTAGACTCCGCCTCGCCCGACGTCTGAGGGCAGGCTCCGCCTCGCTCGATGACCGAGGGCGGGCTCCGTCTCGCCCAACATCTGTGCCTTGATCCTTCATAATGATGAGCACAGGGTAAGACAGGACACTCAAGTCAACCGCAGTACCAGGGACCATACCCTGCACGCCTGCGGGCAAGTACTGTCAGGATATGACGAGATGGGCGCTTTAAGCCCTTCCAAGCATGACAGAGCCCGAACAGTGTTGTAGGTGTCGACTTTTGTCTTACAGTGTTGTGGGCGCCGCCATCAGCCCTCGAACGTTGATCCTGACATAAGCATACGACAACCACTACAATCTAGGAGGGAACTCACATCATCTATAGTAATAGACATATGGTCACTTCCCCGTCTGCTCCCCGTAGGGTCACAGCTCGGCACCCTGGCACGCCGCACCGTCCACCGAAGTAGGATGGGATGTAACCACTTGCTGAACGAAGCCAGAGCACGGCTCTATCAGGATCAGTGAACATGCTATCCCTAGCACCGTCCGCCATGTCAGCAGGGCGGGCTCAAGGGAAAAGGAAGACCCGACACCTTCGAAGGACCTTCTCTACCTCTGGTTTTTCCTCTTTCTCCCATCTGTAATCTCTGCTCTCCCTTGGTCTATAAAAGGGAGGACAGGGCACCCCACTAAGAGGACGGATCAATTTCACACACAACACATCACGCAACACACAGCCAAGCAGCAACCAAGCTCTTGACATCCTTTCGATCTTTCCATCAGAGACTTGGGATCTATCCCTTTCTCGACCATTTGTACCCCATACTATGAATCTTTTTTAGTGCTAATAACACGAGCAGCAGCAAACTGGATGTAGGGACATTCTGCTCGAACCAGTATAAACCTTGTGTCCTTTAGTACACCATCCGGGCCTAACGCGCAACAAATATAAATTTACTAGTTGGTGTTTATTCGAAACACCGACACAAGCTCAAGTAGAACTTGGATCCACCAAGGTACAAGCCGTAGAGAGAGCACCGACAGGCCAGCATCTACTCCAAACTCTTCCCTCACTCTCTATCTCACTATTATTTACAAGACTAGATCCTTTGGAGGACTAATCTTCTTTTTATAGCTGGCTCCGATTCTCATGATATGAATTAGGGTTTTAGGATGGCTCCAGAGAGAATGACAGGGGCTAGTATATATAGGCCGGAGCGTCAACAGGAGCTCTTGATCAAACCGACTATTTTGGGGATGGAGGAAGTATCCAAGATCGATGTCCTAGCACCACGCACACCAGTAGCATGCCAGGTAGCGTGCCGTGCATTGCACTGCATGCGGCATCAGGTGGATATGGATGTATAGGGCGCATGCACGACGATCGACACCCAACAGTGCTGTTGTTGCCAAGGGCCAGCCGGCCGAGGCACACAGTACTCTTGGCTCCAATTTTCCGACGACCCCATGATGGTGGTGACGTTTGCCGGCGCGGCTACGATGCCCAACGCCCCTAGCTACAATGCTATTTCATTTTTCCACAGGCGGTCTAAAGGAATTAAGAGAGATGGCCTGGTTCCATGCCTAAAAAAGAGAGAGAGACGGCCTAGGCACCCGTCTCTGTGCATATCACTGTTAAGGAGATTATCAGAGGCGGTTGTATTTGCCCGTCTCTGAAAATAATAAAAAAAACATCCTGTCGAGGCTGCAGGGCTTCACCCTGCCATCCACCTTGCAATGACACACCGTCGTAGCTGGAAGCTGTCATCGTGAGTCGGGGGAGCTGCCTCGCCGTTGACCGCTTGTTGGATCCCACCACCTTCGCTGTTGGGGTATAGCATGCATCCATGAACTGCTCAACCTGTGCTCGCGCGTCCCCACCGTCGCATATGCAGCCGCCCTTAGTTAGCCTGGCCGCAGCTCCCTTCGATTTGTTGGGATTGGTGTACAAGATGGAGGCTTTGATGATTGGGTTCACCTTCTTGCCATCTATTTTGCTTTCCTTCTTGACTTGCTTGCATTTAAAGGACTTGGAGCATTTTTGATGACACACTTCAAGCATGTCATCTTGGGTGTGGGGGGGGGGGGGGGGGGGGGGGGGGGGGGTTAGTTGGACACCATTCATGGTTTGCTTGCACTTGAAGTTGTCCACTTCCTTCTTGAGCCTCTCCACCGCTTGCATGATCTTTTCATTCTCCTCTGCAATGAAGTTATCACATGTTTCTACAAGAACTTTATCAACACAAACTTCATTGCAAGTGGTTAGATCACAAAAAGCGAAGGCATTACCTTAGAGATAGGAATTTAAGAAGAGGTAGATTGATCCATGCACAAAGAGGCTTACTTGCATTAAGGCTCTCCAATTTTGATTTAAACTCAGAATATTCCTTGTCTAGCAAAGTGAATTTGTTAAGCAATGACTTATAATGAGTGACAAAGGTAGCATTGAATTCTTCAATTGCTTTTAAGGGCCTTAATTTCCATAGATTGCCTTTTTAAAAGCCTCTCTTGATTAGGAAAAGTCAATTAAGTTCTCTTCATCATCACTAGAGCTTATAGCAGCCATGACACATGAGGCATGTTGGTGATGACTTGGCAAAGAGGCTTGTCTTGGAGGAGTGGGTGGTGAAGTTCTTGCTTGACACATCATGAGAACTTGAGCTTGAATCTTCATTGCTCATCCTTTCTTGAATTACCAGCAAGGCCTCTTGCCTCCTTTTTGGCTCCTTTGGCCTTCTCTTGACCTCAACACCCCAACACTTAAGGTAATCAGTTGAGTACCCCATCTTCCAAAGTGTCTGTACATGGTATGCAATTTCCTTGGCCCGGGCTTTAACTTCTCTTGAGCACTCATATTCACTTGAGGAGCTTAAGGTTTCTTCTTCACCATTTCTCTCTTCTTCTTCTTCACTTGATCTGGGTTCTTGCCGCCTTGGCTTGATCGTGGACGGTGGACACGTTGAGCAGATGGCAAGAACAACATGCCATGGACCGCGTATACGGTGCGTGGACCGCTGACGATTGAAATAAATTAGGAGGCGGACGGCGCATGCGCAGGTGGGTGGTGGAGGGGGCGACGTCGCGCTCTTGACGAGCTACGGCGGTGGCAGCTTTCCACCAATGGTGAGTAGAGACTTAATTTGAATGACAAGGCTCGACTTTTGGGGCTCTAGCAAATTTTGATTGAAAAATGTGTATTCGTTGATTGACATACCATGCTGAGGTAAAATTCTTCTCACCGTTTTTGAGTTTGTAGAGGCTTGGAGGTGATCCAGTTATATGCCGATCCATTGACAGCGAGTAGGATGCTGACAAAATGTATTTTCTTCGTGTCTGTAATCGGTAGTGGGATGAAATGTACTACGACAATAAGCACATGCTGACCATTTAATCCTACATTTATTCTTTTTCTAAGTAGCGTGGTAATTTCTATTCCCTGTGAGCGAACCTTGAGGTTTATTTTGTTGGTCAAATACTAAGGTAATTTATATACTACATAACCCTCTAGAAATAGTCATTTACTGTTTTGACCCGTGACAACTTCATCACAAATCCAAATAAATTTGCATTTCCCCCGGCCCCACTCTACTCCGGAGGAGTTTCTAAAATCACCATATATATACAACCTGTACATTTTCTAGCAACTTGTGGGAGACGTGAAACGATCTGTCGTTCTACGCCAATCCGGTAAGGAGTAGGACTGTACCGGTTCCTGTTGTGTCTTGACTTCATCACTTCATTTTGAGGCTAGCAACAATATGTCGCCCATGTTATCTCGATCACACGTCTGCACAAGTTGCTAGAAAACCCTAGTGGGAGATGGTAGAAAACGACCATGGCTGGTTCAGGCCTTTTGCCCGTAGATTCAGAGAATCTTCGCACACTCCTGTCATCTTCCAATGCTTTTATATATTGGTTATTGGCACCGTACCGCGGCCGCCGCGGCTCAGAAAATTTCCAGCTGGCCCAAGTTTGATAGCGAGGTCCACTGAGATCGGTGACTGATGTGGCGTCCTCTCCGACATTGCAGCTCGCTTTCTAGACTTTCCTTTGCCTCGTTTCAGGCTTTCAACCTTGGTATATGCTTTGTTTCCTGCCGCTGAAAGCTGGACTGAACAACACTCCTGTCCTGGGCAGGAAATGAAATGATTGTAGTCACCAGCAGCTCTCGTCGGCCGCCGCCTGAATAAGGGTTGACACTAACAAAGTGGACTTCATATGCATGGGACGGCCAGCTGATGCTTTGGTGTATACTGACACCATTGGTGCTAACCTTGGAAAGCTTTATCTTGCCAAGGTCCAAATACCCAACATTAGTGGGATGGTAAAACAAAAATAAAATAACTAATCTTGGAACGAATAATGCAATTCATACTTAACCAGTTAAACATGCATGATGCATTGGCCAACAGCTTCTTAAAAGGCACACGTCGTACTACTCAATGATGAGTGGCATGCACATTGTTTGGTCGGGAGCTAGGCTCCACAAATTGATTCTTCTTACTCTCTCTAATCGCAAATGAGTGGTCTTTTGATCACTCACAAAAGTCTCAATATGAGTTTTCAACACAAAGTCTCAGTATAACTCTGGCGATTACTTTTTTTAGTTATAATATATTTTTAACATTTATATAGAAAAAACATACTATTTTAAAACCACTCTTTATCAATATGAATAAAGATATTTGGAAAGAAAATATAACGGCGTTACGAATAGAAAACGAAATGCAGAGCATTGGTCAGGGTGGCGGTAGTCCTTGACGAATGGCGCTGCAACATCTAGTGCTGTGTTGGCGGCGCTACTTTGGTGTGGCAGCGTTAGGCCAGTCTCAGTGGAGGGTTTCATCTCCCAGTTTTCAACACATCTATATTTTGGAAATAGTGCAGAAGAGTTTCATCCCCATGAAACTCTCTCTACTCCCATGAAACTTTTATCTTCTCTCTCTTCATCAAGACAGTGCCATGTTAGCATATTTAATGCCCATAAAATTGTATGAAATCCCTATTGAGACTGGCCTTAGCTGGCCTATGACCGCTCAGTGTGGTCGTGGGCACAATGACTAGGCCCTGTTTAGATTGAGGTTAGGAATCAGTATTTGGCACTGTAGCACTTTCGTTTGTATTTGACAATTATTGTCCAATCATGGACTAACTAGGCTCAAAAGATTCGTCTCGTAATTTACAATCAAATTGTGTAATTAGTTATTTTTTTATCTACATTTAATACTTCATACATGTGTCCAAAGATTTGATGTGATGGAGAGAGAGTGAAAAAACTTGCAATCTAAACAAGGCCCAAGTCTCGCTTAGCAAAGGTCAGTTTTTGTGGGGTTGTGGTGGCTTCTAAATTTGGTGAGGTTGACCGTTTATGTTGGTGTGGCAGCAACGACACTGACTACTAGCAAGTAGCAACCTTAGAGTATAGTGGAAGGTTTCGGATGCGGTGTCCGGTGCACGTGTGGATGGTGTCTCGAGTTTCCTCCTGGGCTGGCAACTGTTAGGGTTGGCTGTAGTCCATGTTGACTGGCACGGTCCCGACTGGCCAAGCAGAGTGGCCGGCGTGTCGCTGCTATGACAAACCAACAGAAGGTGGCTTGTGTGTGGATGCCCATGGCTCGTTTACGATCGATGCTTGTTTCCTGCAGTGTGCATAGTGGCGTTTGACGGTCAATGCTTCTGAGGTTCACTGGTGTTGTGTTTCTTGTGGCGTTAGTATTGTTCTCGTCACTACGGGAGACGTGTTCTTTGCTGAGTGCTCGGAGCTTTGCCGAGTATTGAAACACGGGCACTCGGCAAAGAGACAGTTTGCCGAATGCCGCATTCGGCAAAGCCAGCACTCGGCAAAGGCCGTTTTACCGAGTGTTAAACACTCGGCAAAGAGTGACACTCGGCAAACGTCATCTTTGCCGAGTGTCAGGCACTCGGCAAAGAACAACCCTCGGCAAAATACCTCAGGCGACGTTGGTGGCCCCTCCGTCATCCTTTGCCGAGTGCTGGCCGTTAGCACTTGGCAAACGTGCTGTCTTTGCCGAGTGCTGCAAGCCTGGCACTCGGCAAAGAGGTTCCTTTGTCGAGTGCCAATTACGACACTCGGCAAAGTATTTTTATTTTTTTTTTATTTTTGTTTTCAAATTTTTTCTGTGGCATTTATACAGTACCTAGAAGCACATGTTCCAATTTAGAATTTTTCTATGGCTTTTTGGTATATTTTATTAATTTTTTATGTTTACTTGATTTTTTCTCGAAAAAGTAAATTTGAACTGCAGGTGCATGAAATTTTAGAATTTAGCGATTCAAAAAATGGTATTCATGTTTTTGAGTGTATTTTGAGGCCGTGTGCAGGGACATTCGTGAAATTTCGAACATCTGTTTCACGAAACATGACCACCAACTTGTTAAAAAAGTGTTTTTTAATTATATAAAATGCAAATGAAGTCCGAAAATCACGAAACTTGTCGAGGTGTCGTGTCATCGCATGTAGAGGTTGTGGTAAAAAATTTAGAAGTTTTTGAGCAAGTTGTGACGTAGGCAACCCCGATCGTCTTTGTCGGCGCTGCGGTCCTACCTGCACAGCGTCGCTTCGCCACTGCCCCGCTAGCCTAGGTATGAATAACCTCTTTTCCTTATCGTTGTCGTAGATCGGTATAACCTAGTTAGACGTCTCCCATTCGAAACAGATACGGTTGGAGGTATGCGGATCTTCGCATATCTAAGATCGTATCTGTTTCAGATACGGTTGGAGGTCGAGCGGCAAAGGCTACAGGCTTTGAAGGCCTAGCGGGAGCAAGATCAGCGACAAATGGCTGAGATGATCAAGTTCATGCAGCAAATTGGCCAGCAACAAGGTTGGGTGATCCCACAAACGCTGCTTGCTCCAGATCCACCTCCACAACGTTCTGATTCTACCCCGATGAGTATAAGTACGAAGTTTTAATTTCTACGCTGAAACTTAGAGAAACCTAGTGAAACCTGGAGAAACCTAGTGGTAGTGGTGGTGGTGGTGTGGTGGTGGTCATGGTGGTGGTGGTGGTCACGGTGTTGTGGTGCTCATGGTGGTGGTGGTGGTGGTGATGTGGTGGTGGTGGTGGTGGTCATGATGGTGATGTGGTGATGGTGGTGGTGGTGGTGGTGAAGTGTTGGTGGTGAAGTGTTGGTGATGGTGGTGATGTGGTGGTGGTGGTAGTGGCGGATATTTATCTTGCATATTTATCTATTCTCTTGTCGCTCACGTGTAATCTCTTCTATTTTGTGCAGCATCAATCAGGGCGGCGTCGAACCACCTCGGAGGGTCGCCGGGATCGCACTTTGGGCCATCCCAACCCGGACCGTCGCCGTGAGCTTCAAATGGCTGCCGTTATGATATAATGCACTTGTGAACTTTGTGAACTATGCTTGTGTGTTTGAACTTTGGACTTAGGAGTCGAAATTGTGATACTTGTATGCTATGTTTGTGTTTGTGGTGGATTGTGATATATATTTGTGTGATATATAGTTGTGTTATATATATATATATATGATGTATATCTTGTTTGCAACGATGGAAGACTAAAAACCAAAAAAATTGAATTTTTTCACTTCTTTGCTGAGTGTCATGACTACACTCGGCAAAGCTGAGAATCTGGGACACTAAGCTTCCCAGCTTTGCCGAGTGCCTACCTACAACACTCGGCAAAGAAAATCCAAAAAAAAAAGAAAACAAGCTTTACCGAGTGTCAGATTCTGGCACTCGGCAAAGCATTTTTTTAAATAAAAAACACATTTCTTTGCCGAGTGCCGACGCATGGCACTCGGCAAAGGGACCGTCACTGTGACCTGGCCATCATAGTAGCTTTTCTTTGCTGAGTGCCGTCGTGGCACTCGGAAAATCCTTTGCCGAGTGCTGACATACGGCACTCGGTAAAGAAGCCTTTGCCGTGAAGGGATATGCCGACAGCTCTTTGCCGAGTGCAGCACTCGGCAAGCTTTTTTGCTGAGTGTAATTGCACTCGGCAAAGCACGCGTCTGCTGGAGTGCGTCTATTCTTTTCTTTGTGTTGGTGATGGTTTTATTTGTACCGTTATTTGTACAGCTTCTTTTCTCTAGTAATATATGCGCTGTATATCTCTTGCCGTCGGTTTTAATAAAGCCCCCTTTGGCACGGCTCATCTAAAACGGCTTCACCGGTGAAGCCAAAGCCGGTGAAGCCAGAAAAATTGGTTTTTTCCGGCTTCTAGTTTATTTTAACCCCGGCTTACCAAACGGCTTCACGCTATAGTGCCTCGATTTGCGCAAAATAGATGAAGCCGAAGCCGGCATAAGCCATGCCAAAGAGGCCCTAAAAGAAATATGTTCGCATCGCTTCCAAATAAGATTCAGTTAATCTGAATGTTTGACTCAACATCACTTATTTGTCGCTAATAACGAGATGACCGAGGATAGATGTCAGGGCAGGGAAAGCTTTGGGAGAGAAAAAGAGACGACGACCCACAGTGACTGTTAGGTTTCATCTGATCGACCGAGAGTAGGGTTTTCTTTAATTTCTTTCTCAGACCTCTATTCAACACAATGCAAGCATCATCTTTGTTTTAGTGAAACGGTCTTCGAGATTATTCTACCATCATCTGCGGTAGGAATTGAAGGTTGTTCTTACTGAATCTTCTTTATTTAACCATATATTCTAGCTATTTCCAGTGGTGGTGCCGGCTGGGAAAAAGTTAAGTGCGAGCTAGCAGGATGCTGAATCTACCGGTCGAGCTAGGTTAGATGCTTGGACTTTACTCGTGTTGATCACTGCAGCACTCTCAGTGGAAGAAGCTTAGCATGTAGTGGGGCGCACCATGATGAACTGTTTCGGAAACGCTGATGATAGGTTAGGTTTGGTGATGAGCCAAAAAGCCCGGGACATGCCATTGCAGCCGCCCAGGGTGACTGCCATTTTTCCCTTTTAGCGAGGTGGTGGAAAAGGCGCACATGCATGCAGCATGCTAGCCGCTGCCATGCTGGTCAAATCGTCATTCTTTCTGTTGCAAGGCATCAGGCAGACATGTGGGGCCACGCGTCGGTGACAATCGATTAGCTCCACGCTCTCTGCATATATTCCTCCGTCCATTACATATTTGGCCATTCTGAGCCTCCCGTGTAAGGTCTGAATCTTATCTCCTGGCCGTCAATGCTTTTGATTGGCCAGTAGCTTCCTAGCAACTCATCACTTGCACTTGCATAGCTTGCATATTGCGCCATCTCTTTAAACTCCAGCCATCAGTCATGTCCGGAATTCATCATGCATGAATGCTGGGGTTTGATGCAACGCATGATATGATTGTCTATGTTCTAGTGATGCTCTTAATTGGTTCTTGCTTATTTTTGGTTGATTGATATATATTCCTTCGGCATTTGTTTTGCACCACTTGGGAATTCGTGCTGGGTCCCTGGGTCAAAAAAGGATCTTTCTATCTATGCAACGATAAGACCGGCATGTCGAATCAAAATTAAATGTGACTGTGCGTACGAAATTTTATATATTTTTCTTATCGATCAATTGTGGGCTGTTAGGTCTAGCGATATTCTTGATCCAATACTTGAAGTTGAACTTCCAAAAGTAAAAAAAAAAAAAAGAATCATACAAGCGTGCATGCAGTTGTAGTGCTCCTTTTGAAACAATTGTAAAAACTTTTCAAAGGGAATCTCTGAATGTGTGACACCCTACTGCACTCCTCTATAATTTTCTTAAACTTTCCCGACAGATCGAATTAATAAGTTAATTAAATACAATTAAATAACATATCAATGAAGTGATGACAAACAAGGTGGTGAAAGCACATGAAAGGATATTACAATGCAGATTCGAAATCAATCGCACATACCATTGCCGAGAAAGAATTAGAGCCATATAGTTGTCCTTCAGATAATATTTATCTAGAAAGGGTAATATATTTCTGCATTGGTGGTGAATGCCATTAATAACAAGAGAAACTAATCCATGGTGTATGCATGTCATCGCGCTCCGCTGCTACGCTCATGTACGTTCCGATGAGATCCGATGGTTTTCTTCTAGAAAATTTCTCAGGAGAAGTACAGTTAAGGACTAGTATTCACGAATGAAAATGTCCTTACAGGAGAGTGAATAATATAACAGCCTCTCATTAATTCTCCTGAGATCAAGAACAAGAAGGCAACAGAGACACACGAGTTAGACAGATTCAGGCCGTCAGTATGACGTAATACCCTACTCCTGTGGTCTGTTGGTTTCTATTAGCTATCGTATAATATTGCATGTATTTGGAGGGGGTCCCTGCCCGCCTTATATAGTCCGGAGAGTAGGGTTACAAATCGGTTAGATCTGAGAGATAACCGAAAAGTAATAACTGATTACAGGAATCTTGGATCATACATATCCTAACAGATCTCGTAGTATCTTTGGGATATCTTCCAGATGTCTTGCGGAAGGCGTCGACCAGAGTCGTGCCCCGCAAGGCTTCGTCTTGTGGGCTAGGCCGCCCATGAGGGCGCAGCCCATGTGGTCTGACGTGGATCCCGGGAGCCATACCCCCACAGCTAGTCCCCGAGCCTGACAGTAGGTGACGTAGTTACGTGGTGCTAGGGTCAGAAAGTAGAAGACCAGCCGAGTAGGCAGCCAGTCCCCGGGCGTAGCCACAAGATGAGAACAAGCACATTCACCGCAAGGTGAAGTGTGCCCACTTAGTCC
This sequence comes from Miscanthus floridulus, assembly GCF_019320115.1. Classification (NCBI taxonomy): domain Eukaryota; kingdom Viridiplantae; phylum Streptophyta; class Magnoliopsida; order Poales; family Poaceae; genus Miscanthus; species Miscanthus floridulus. The sequence continues at coordinate 6,127,957 of NC_089583.1, read as the reverse complement.
CCGAGCCTGCTGGAAGATGAAGAATGAATCTTGTAGCAGGGTCAAAGAAAAAGAAGTCTAAAAGCTTTGCCAACGTCATCCGACATGCGCATATCAAGACCCTAGATGTGCTGCCCAAGATCAGCACCCTGATCTGAATAGCATGGAGCAGCTTGATAGCACACCGATGAGTCGTAGCAAGATCCGAGGAGTGAGGAGTCCACGGCATCGCTGGCGATGTTCGAGCACCAAAGAGCAAGGAGTCCCCGGCGTCGCTGGCGATGTCCGAGCAGCGAGGAGCGAGGAGTCCCCGACGTCGCTGGCGATGTCCGAGCACGGAGGAGCGAGGAGTCCCCGGCGTCGCTGGCGATGACCGAGCACTGAGGAGCCCCCGGCGTCGCTGGCGATGACTGAGCACCGAGGAGCGAGAAGTCCCCGGCGTAGGCGGCGATGTCCGAGCACCGAGGAGTTCCCGGCGAAGCTGGCGATGTTCAAGCACCGAGGAGCGAGGAGTCTCGACGTCGCTGGCGATGACCGAGCATCGAGGAGCGAGGAGTCCCCAGCATCGCTGGCGATGACCGTGCACTGAGGAGCGATGAGTTCTTGGCGTCGCTGGTGATGACCGAGCACCGAGGAGCGAGGAGTCCCCGGTGTCGCTAGCGATGACCGAGCACCGAGGAGCGAGGAGTCTTCAGCATCGCTGGTGATGACCAAGCACCGAGGAGCGAGGAGTCTTCGGCGTCACTAGCGATGACCGAGCACCGAGGAGCGAGGAGTCCTAGGCGTCGCTGGTGATGTCTGAGCACCGAGGAGTCCCCGGCGTAGCTGGCGATGACCGAGCACCGAGGAGCGAGGAGTCTTCGGTGTCGCTGGCGATGACCAAGCACCGAGGAACGAGGAGTCTTCGGCATCGCTGGCGATGACCGAGCACCAAGGAGCGAGGAGTCCCCGGCGTCGCTGGCGATGTTCGAGCACCGAGGAGTCCCCGTCGTAGCTGGCGATGTCCGAGCACCGAGGAGTTCCCAGCGAAGCTGGCGAGGTCCGAGCACTAGCGTAGCTGGCGACGTTCGTGCACCGGTATAGCTGGCGACGTTCGTGCACCGGCGTAGCTGGCAAGGTCCGACCACCGGCATAGCTGGCGACGTCCGTGCAGTGAAGTGTGCCCACTTAGTCCTCGAGCACGAAGAAACCGAGCGCCGAGGAGTCCCCGGCGTAGCTGGCGATGAAGCACGAGCGACAAACAGTCTGGTCAACTGGTCGGCGGCAAAGTGAGCATTGAGTAGAAGCGATCGGTGAACAGTCCGATCAACTGATCGGCAACGAAGTCCATGAACCTAGCGGTCCGACCAGTTGATCGGTGTAGAAGTCCGAGCACCAGGTGGTCTGATCACCTGGACGATGATCCTGCAATACAAACATGTAGAACGGGTAGTACATGATGTAAAAATATATGAACCCCGGAGAAAAAATACCGTATGTAGCTTGATGATCAGTTGGAGCGAAGATGTATTTAATATAAATCGCCCGAACAGTTAGTGTGTAGCTAAGTCTCCAGCCCTAGCTAGCCTGTTAACCATAACACGGAGCGCAGAGCCCATGCACGTGTAGGAGGAACAGGCGTGACCAAGGAGCCGCTACCGACCACCCATAATGCAGAGCGCAGAGCCCGTAGCACATGTAGGGAGGAGCCGGAGACAGGGCCGTCTCTAGAGGCGTCCGAGCATGAACAGGACTGTTTGGGGGTTCGGAAAATCATTTGGAGAGCAAATATGGAGAAAACAGTTCGGAGAAACATTGCGGCGATATATGGAGACTAGAGAATATTTAAAAAAAATATTAAAGCGTGACTTAGCTTTAGACAGAAAGTCCGGTCGATGGCGTATGGCGCTATCTGGTCGGTGAGAGGATGGACGTCTTCAACCTAGTCGGCGAATCTGCCCCTCAGGGCATGTTGGTAAGCGGCGACGGCGTTGGTGAACCCGAAGGGTAGGGCCATAGCCCCTGGAGTTCCCTGAGTAGCCTCCGATAGATGAAGTCGACCTCGGAAGTGGTTCCAAGATTAGATCTGAGTTGTAGGTGCGGGGGTGGTCGGCGCAGAACCGATCTGCACCAGCTCGAGGAGCTCTCTGACTCCGTCAGCGTTGATGACCCATGAGATGGATCCGACCGTGAAGATCTGGCCGGGATGCGGAAGGGACAAAGAGCCTGCGGAAAAAACCATCTTGTTCGACAAGAAAACAGCATGCACTCCCCTACCTGGCGCGCCAACTATCAACAGAATATCGTCGGCAGTCCTCCGAGGGGTATTCCATAAAGGTAGATTGATCGGCAGGGGAGCGTGAGATCAAGAACAAGAAGGCAATAGAGATACACGAGTTAGACAGGTTCAGACCATCAGTATGACGTAATACCCTACTTCTATGGTCTGTTGGTTTGTATTAGCTATCGTATGATATTACGTGTGTTCGGAGGGGGTCCCTGCCCACCTTATATAGTCCGGGGAGCAGGGTTACAAGTCGGTTAGATCTGAGAGATAACTGGAAAGTAATAACTGATTACAGGAATTTTGGGATCATACATATCCTAACAGATCTCGTAGTATCTTTGGGATATCTTCTAGATGTCTTGCGGAAGGCACCGACCAGAGTCGTGCCCCGCAAGGCTTCGTCTTGTGGGCTGAGCCGCCCCTGAGGGCGCAGCCCATGTGGTCTGCCGTAGATACCGGGGGCCATACCCCCACACATTAATTCTTGTGTGGTATGTAGTTGCAAACAAATTTGCAAATAGGAACACCATTTTTTGTACAATGGAAGACTTTATTAAAAACTCCAAGGACAATATATATGTTGGATGCATTTAGTGCCTTGTTTGTTTGGATGTTATCTGATTCACCTCAATCTACATGTGTTGGGGTGGATTAGGGTCGAATTAATTCATGTTCCACTTCAATCCACCCCAACACATGTGAATCGATGCAAATCCGACTACGTTCAAACAAGGCCTTATTTAGATGTGAAGTCAATTCAATTTTCACTTGACAATGTCAGCAACTAGACTACAAGATTCATGATAAAAAAGTGATAATTATTGGATACGGCCGACTGTCCCATCTAGACGCGCCTCCCATGGGCCTGCGGAATTGTGCGGCCCGCTCCTCCTCATGGTCCATCTAAAACTACTCTCAATCGTTGAGAACAGACACATTTCTTTTCCTCCTAGCCGACACCGCTCCTCTCCATCGTATGCGCCTGCTCCTCTCCATCGTGTGTGTCGCTCGCTCCCTCCATGATCGGTAGTGGCTCGCTCCTCACCATTGCGTGCGCCACGGGCTCCCTCCCTGGCTGGCGGCAGCACCCTCCTCCCCTACCCCGGCGGTGCCTTCTCCCACACCGACGGCTCCTTCCCGCGCCCTGGAGTCCTCCTTCCCCCACCCCGGCGGCTCCTTCCCCCACCCCGGTGGCTCCTTCCCCCACCCGGGCGTCCTCCTCCCCCACCCCGGCACCTACGTCCTGCCCCATCCTAACAGCGCCTCTCCCCCGACACTAGCGTCCTCCCCCACAAGGAGCTCCCAACGCCCTCAGATCCGGCCGCCATGGTGCTCCCTGCTCCAGGCTCTCCTCCCCCCGTGTTGCAAGTGTATGTTTCAATTGTTTCAGACGTTTCAAAGATATGTTGCAGTTGAATCATATGGATGTTGCAAAAGTAGATCGTGGGATGTTGCACATGTTACATATGTTGCAAGTGTTTTAGCGACATGTTGCAAGCATTTGTTCAAAATATTTCACCTATTTCTAGATGTATGTTGCATTAATTCTGATCTGGATGTTTCATATGCTTCACACAAATGTTACAATAATATGTTCCAAGGGTTTCAGTTGCTTCGGTCTTATGTTGCAGTAGTTGGTCCATGTTGTTTCAAGTGTTTTTATTCGAGCATTGTTTCATATGCTTTACACAAATGTTGCAATACTATGTTCCTAATGTTTCAACTGCTTCAGTCTTATGTTGCAGTAGTTGTTCCATGTTGTTGCAAGTGTTTTATTCAAGCGTTTTATATTGTTTGGCTGGGGGGAGGGGCGAGGCGGCGGATGGGGGTTGCGTGTCTCGCCGGGGGCCTAGCGGACGGAGGCACTGGGGGCCGGCGGACGGGGGTGCTGTGGTCAGGGGGCGCTAGGGCGTGCTCGTCGCGCACGTGGGGAGGTGCGAAGGCAGACGTGGCGGGCTGCGAGGCAAGCTTGGACGTGCGGCTCGCCGAAGGGCTAGCGGACTGGGCCGGGGGTGCACTGGGGGCGTGCTCGTGGGGCGGGGGCAAAAGCGGACGTGGGGGGTTGAGCACTTGAGCGGGCGTCCGGACGCGCGTGGTGCGCCGGACATCCGGGCGCTAGATTAGCGGTAAAAAAAGAAAAGAAAAGCCAAAGTACGTCATTTTCATCTCGAAGATATACCAAATTCTTTGTCTATATATTTCCGTGTGCTGCAATCGTACAACTGTTATATTGAATTGCCACTAGCAGAGAGAGATGGCAACATCGTACAAAGCCCGAGAATGACCGTTAGACGATGTTGCTGATCTCACGTTGTGGTGACAATTTTAACAACATTATTGTATCATGAATGTGTTGCTTTCTTAGCATCAGCGAAGTTTTTTTTTTGGCGCAAATCTTGGTAGACATGCAAAATGAAAGCAAGAGGACAGTTACGGGCTGGACCAGTTTTTTTTTTCTCGACCGAACCACGAGGTGCGTATTTTATTAAGAGGAAAAAAAGTTTTTAAAGTACAAAGCTAGCGGAAATCAAGGATTACTGCACCCAACAAATGATCCCTAAAACATACGTAGGAAAAGGAAGGTAGAACCGACGCAAAGAGACACGCTCCTGCAGTACAGACTCTATAACACAGCTGCGACGTGCACGACCAAAGAGGCCACGCACAAACCACACAAACAAAGATGACGTATCCAAGAAAAAAATACACTGGGCAACACCGATCTAGTCGTGAAGGCTAGACCTCATCGGCGCACACCTCCACGTTCGCTAGATCAGCGGAGAGTAGAGCCGACAGCACGTCACACTTGGATTGAGACATTGGCTCGGCGAAAACGCTCTGGAAGGCGTCAAGATCCTCATGGTCAAGCTGCTGCTGCGTGTTCAACATTCCCCATCACCTCATCATCACGCTCTGTGCCTGCACTGTGGGGTTAGCAGCACGGGACCTGCACTTTTTGTCAAGTCGTGCACTGCGACGTGGTGACCACATGGCAGGCGTCCTTGAGGCTGGACCAGGTTTTGATCTTTGTGACCTAGCAAGGATTACGTGTCCAGGATTTACTTTCCCATGCACTTCTTTCGCTCAGTGACAGGTAAGTCAAGCTTTAGATCCGATCTGTTATCAGAGTAGCTGGCATGTGGCTGAAACTCACTCAAACGCAAACCATGGTGAGATAATCCCTTCGTCCTGTAACAGAATGCATTTTAGAGATTTCAGGAGATACTAAGAGAGAGGACATAAAAGACGCATGTACCCTCATTTATTTCTAATCAGATGCTATAATCAACATTATTAATGGTGATTGTTTGATAAATAGCAAGTAGCAATATAATACATACCAAATTTATACAACTATTTAATGTAGAACTGTTTTGTCCCCCTAGAGTCCCTTATATTTGTGTACAGTTTCAAATGTTTGAATGCGCTATACTACATGATAGAGGGAGTAAGACAATGTGTTTGTAGCGAGCATGTCTCTCTTCCCAAAACTAGGTTAATGTAGAAAATAGTACCTTTTTAGGCTTGTAGCCAACATTTAGGATTCATTTAAGGTAATGACTTTAGGCTAAATTGAAAAGGCCGACACACTTAGCAACCAAAATTTCCTCTTGCTCTTGGTAATATGGAGAATAGTTATCATTCACACTACAAAGTTCAGATGATATGGAGAACCTTGCCTCATAGTAGCAGAGCATTTGAATGAACTACTATGAATGCAAACCGATATCGATCCATATATCGCTAGATCATAAATATTTTCTTACAGTGAGAAGTATATACAGTGGTCCAAACTAAGAAAGGTGAATGCACCAGTCTCCAGAATGTGAAGGGAAACATCACTTATTGTCTTATTAGTCATATAGAGAGTGTGAATGCAATGCTCAAACTCTTGATATTAGTTGTGATTACTAAATAAGAAGAACCCCAATTCTTCCACTTCATTATTTAGTGTCTCCCTTCCAAATAAGTTAATGAAGAAGTGTTATGTTTGTACCCAACATTATGGTATGATTCCTTTAAAATAACAAGGCTAACATTTTACTGTTACATTCTCCACCTTAGAAGACGGAGGGTTTTGACGCCCTCAACAACTGCAATACCTCTTGGGATATGATAGTGCCAATAAGTTGCCTTGCAAGTTGCAACGACTTGATGCTTCGACAATGTCAGTAACACCTTGGTACTAAAATTGTTTTGAAAGCCAGGGCAGATGGAAAAGATAGACTATTCTAGCATATATGTTTAAATGAAGTGATACTCTTATTGACTATTACTTGGGCATAAGATGCATATGTAATATGGCATGCACACCTAGCACACTAGTAGCAAGAATGGAAAGGCAAATAAAGGAAGTTGATCGAGGAAACTGTTGAAAATTTGAATATTGGTGATGCATCCACACTTCAAGTTCACACGGTGTAGATATAATGTTTCCTCATATGCAGACTAGAGAACAGTAGGAGCGCATTTATGTGTTGTGCTAAGGATGAACCACTACAGGAAAACGCCTCTTTGCCGACTGCTTGCCCCGGTCGGCAAAGGCATAAACCCAGTCGGCAAAGGCTTTGCCGACCGCAAAGCCACGTGGCAGTCGGCAAAGAGCAGTCGGCAAAGCCTGGGTCGGCAAAGGCGGATTTGCCGACTGCCACGTGGCACACAGTCGGCAAATCCTTTGCTAACTGCCACGCCAGCAGTCGGCATAGCCACGTGGCGCCGTCAGCCCTGACGGCAGGCTTTGCCGACTGCTGGTTCCTCGGCAGTCGGCAAAGAATTTTTTTTTTCAAAAATTGTTTGCCGACTGGCCGCCAGCTCGGCAGTCGGCAAAGAAAGAAAATATATTTTTTTTTGAAATGTTCTTTGCCGACTGCTTTCGGAGTTGCAGTCGGCAAAGATTTGACCTCTTTGCCGACTGCCTCCCATTGCAGTCGGCAAAGACTCTGCCCTGGGTTTTTTTTGCCCAGCTTTGCCGACTGTAAACAGTCGGCAAAGCTGGAATTTTTTTTTTGCTTTTGTTTTCTGTTTTCTCGCATCAAAACCCTGCAAAATCACAAATTATAATCCAATTTCACCAGAAGCACCGGTAGCACCATTTATATCACAATTTTATCACATTTGTCGCCAACATCACCACATATATCACAATAACGCACAACATCACATATATCTCACATATATGTCACAATAACAACCACACAAGTGCATTACAACCATCACATGAAGTCCAACACGTCGAACACCACAAGTCGACGTCCATCACACGAAGTTCAACATAACAAGTCTAGGTCCATAACGAAGAAAAGAAATACATGACAACAACTTCGATGATACGGTGGATACATGATAACAGAATCGACAAGTACCTAGCTCGTCGCGCCGTCCCCGGTCTCGTCGTCCGCTCCGCCCCCAGAGCCCCCAGGGTTTGCCCACGGAAACCCCCTTGGACCAAACTGAGGCGCCTGTGCGTACTGCCACCCTCCGCGCACCGGTGGCCACGAGTACGTCGGAGGAGGGCCACGCGGAGGTGGATACGGCGGATAGGGTGCAGGTGGTGGATACAACATCATCTGATGGCCGGGACCTCTAGGAGACGGGTTCGAACCCGCCGACTGTACCTGCACAAGTTAAACGCCAAGTGATGTCATTAGTATCTGCAGCATGGACGCACAAGTTAAAGCAAGAGTCAATATACTCACCGGGGTCCCTCCAGGAGCGACAGGAGCAGGCACAGGAAAAAACTCTAGAGGAGGAGGCGGTGGAGCGAACATTGGAAGAGGAGGCGGTGTAGACGCCCCGGGCGTCTGCATGGACTGGAAGAAGCTGGCCATGTTCTGCATCTGAGTGTTGTAGTGCTGCTGCAGGCTTTGCTGGTAAGCCATCTGTTGCGCCATCATCTGCGCGTGCAACGTGGCGATCCTCTCCTCCATCTTGGCCTCTGAATCGACCCTTTAGCAGCTGGGCCAAATGCATGCTCCAGGAACTCAGTCGTCCCCCTGATCCATTCGTGGCTCTTACTTGCGAAGCCCGAGTACATCCACTCACGGTCACCCATGCTCTGTCATGCGGCAATGTTAACATGTGATAAAACCAGCAAGTGCATCTACAACGCGCTCCTACCATCTAATAGGTGAAGGATAGGTCCTAATCCCACCCGAGCATGCGCAGATGAGGTTAGCTTCCATGCTCCGCTCCCGTTCGAGACGGAATTTCGGCAGCACCTCCCCGCTGTTCTCCCGATACACGTCCCGGCGGGGAGAGTGTGTATCCAGAGAACAACGGGGAGGTCCTGCCGAAACTCCGACTCGGACGGGAGCGGAACATGGGAGCTAACCTCGTCTGTGCATCCTCGGGCTGTCCAAATAACGTGGACAATCCGAAACGGATACGGTTATACATATGCGAAGAACGCATACTTCCAACCGTATCCGTTTTGGATGGGAGACGCCTAACTGGGTAACGCGACCTACGACTACATGTGGCAAAAAGAGGGGTCATACTGCAGGTGCCGGTGAAGAAAGGCTAGCGGGGCAGTGCCGAGTCGTGCTCCTCCGGCTAGCCTCCAATGGGAGCCCTCCTGAAAAAGAAAAACAATTAGTGAGAACGAAAAATTTCGGCAGCACCTCCCCTGTACGGGAAGGTTACCAAACCTGCAAGAAAAGACGACACGATGGCCGACAAACACATATACATGTCAGGCACGATGGCCGACAACCACAAATGTATTTCCAATCCATGCAGAAGAATATAAGCAGGTATTAACAAAGTAAACTACTACTACTAGTAGTACTACTACCTACCGCGTCGTCACGGAACGGCGTCACCGGCGCGTGGAGCAGAGGGCGCGCGCGAGACGGCGAGGCGAGGCGAGGACGGTTGCGGCGAGGCGAGGACGGCGCGGCGAGGGACGGCGACGCAGGGGCCAGCAGACGGCGAAACGGCGCGCGGACGGCGGACTGCGCGCGGACGCGGACGGCGGACCGGAGTGGGGCAACGCCGATCGGGGCGGGGCAACGACGCGCCGGGGCGTGTCGGGCGAGGGGCCCGCGGCCCGCTTCGTGGCCGACCTCCGGAGCTTTCACGCGGCGCGCGCCTGGCCGGGCCGGATCGGGCGGGGCAGACCGGTGAGGGGCCTGGGCGGGGTTGGCCGGCGCCAGTAGGGGCCCAGCGCGGGGGGCCACGCGGGGGGGGGGGGGGGGGACGCGCCGCGGGGGTGGCCGAGCAACGGGGGGGGGGGGCGCCGGGGGGAGGGGGGCGCCGCCGGGATGGCAGCACGACAGGGGATGGGACCAGCGCAGGGGGTGGGGGGGGGGCGCCGGGGAGGGCCGCGACGCGCGGGGGAGGGCGCGCGCCGCTGGGAGGGGGGCGCGGCTGCCGGGGAGGGGGCTCGCGGCCACCGGGGAGGGCGCCGTGCGGCGGGGGGAGGAGGAGGATGGGATCCGACGGCGCGGGAGAGAGGGAGGGGAGGGGCGCGGGGGAGGGGGAGGGAGGGGGGGGGGGGGGGATGCACCGGCGGCGGCCGTGGCGACGGCAGTCGACGGCGGGGGCCGGGAAGGGCGCGGGGACGGCGTCGACGGCGGGGACGGCACCATTTTATCACCTTATCCGCTCGGCCCGCCCTCGCCCCTCCCCAAAATCCCGCCTGCCCAAATAAAGCTCGCCGCCGCACACACCCAGGAAGCCCCCGCCGTCGCGCCGGCCGGCCGTCTCGGCGATCCCACCCAACATAACCCCCTCATACCTCCGCGAACTGCCCCCCCTCCACCCCGCGCCCCTCCATGCCACTCTCACGCGCCGGCGGATACCCTCTCATCCTCTACCCCGACCGCGGCGCGCCCCGGTGGCCGCGCGCCTACCATCCCGGCGGCCGCGCGCACTCCCAGGCGGCGCGGGCCTCCCCCGCGTGGGCGCGGCCTCCCCGGCGGCGGCCCCCCCCCCCCCCCAGCGTGGTCCCTCACCCGGCGGCGCGGCAATCCCACGGCGTTTGCCCCCCCCTCCCCCGCGCTGCCCCCCCGCGCTGGGCCCCTCTGGCGCCGGCCACCCCGGCCCAGGCCCCTCACCGGTGTGCCCTTCCCCGATCCGGCCCCGGCCAGGCGCGCGCCGCGCGTGCAGCTCCGGCGTCGGCCCCGCAGCGGCCGCGGCCTCGCCACGGACCAGCCACGGCGCCGTCGCTTGCCCCGCCCCGATCCGGCGTGCCCCACTCCGTCCGCCGTCGCCGTCCGCCGCCGTCCGCCGTCCGCGCGCCGTTCACCGTCTGCTGGCCCTGCGTCGCCGTCCTCGCCGCGCCGTCCTCGCCTCGCCGTCCTCGCCTCGCCGCACCGTCCTCGCCTCGCCTCGCCGTCCTCGCGCGCGCCTCTGCTCCACGCGCCGGTGACGCCGTCCGTGACGACGAGGTAGTAGTACTACTAGTAGTAGTAGTTTACTTTGTTAATACCTGCTTATATTCTTCTGCATGGATTGGAAATACATTTGTGGTTGTCGGCCATCGTGCCTGACATGTATATGTGTTTGTCGGCCATCGTGTCGTCTTTTCTTGCAGGTTTGGTAACCTTCCCGTACAGGGGAGGTGCTGCCGAAATTTTTCGTTCTCACTAATTGTTTTTCTTTTTCAGGAGGGCTCCCATTGGAGGCTAGCCGGAGGAGCACGACTCGGCACTACCCCGCTAGCCTTTCTTCACCGGCACCTGCAGTATGACCCCTCTTTTTGCCACATGTAGTCGTAGGTCGCGTTACCCAGTTAGGCGTCTCCCGTCCAAAACGGATACGGTTGGAAGTATGCGTTCTTCGCATATGTATAACCGTATCCTTTTCGGATTGTCCACGTTATTTGGACAGCCCAAGGATGCGCAGACGAGGTTAGATCCCATGTTCCGCTCCCGTCCGAGTCGGAGTTTCGGCAGGACCTCCCCGTTGTTCTCTGGATACACACTCTCCCCGCCGGGACGTGTATCGGGAGAACAGCGGGGAGGTGCTGCCGAAATTCCGTCTCGAACGGGAGCGGAGCATGGAAGCTAACCTCGTCTGCGCATGCTCGGGTGGGATTAGGACCTATCCTTCACCTATTAGATGGTAGGAGCGCGTTGTAGATGCACTTGCTGGTTTTATCACATGTTAACATTGCCGCATGACAGAGCATGGGTGACCGTGAGTGGATGTACTCGGGCTTCGCAAGTAAGAGCCACGAATGGATCAGGGGGACGATTGAGTTCCTGGAGCATGCATTTGGCCCAGCTGCTAAAGGGTCGATTCGGAGGCCAAGATGGAGGAGAGGATCGCCACGTTGCACGCGCAGATGATGGCGCAACAGATGGCTTACCAGCAAAGCCTGCAGCAGCACTACAACACTCAGATGCAGAACATGGCCAGCTTCTTCCAGTCCATGCAGACGCCCGGGGCGTCTACACCGCCTCCTCTTCCAATGTTCGCTCCACCGCCTCCTCCTCCAGAGTTTTTTCCTATGCCTGCTCCTGTCGCTCCTGGAGGGACCCCGGTGAGTATATTGACTCTTGCTTTAACTTGTGCGTCCATGCTGCAGATACTAATGACATCACTTGGCGTTTAACTTGTGCAGGTACAGTCGGCGGGTTCGAACCCGTCTCCTGGAGGTCCCGGCCATCAGATGATGTTGTATCCACCACCTGCACCCTATCCGCCGTATCCACCTCCGCGTGGCCCTCCTCCGACGTACTCGTGGCCGCCGGTGCGCGGAGGGTGGCAGTACGCGCAGGCGCCTCAGTTTTCGGACTTCGTTTCGATTTTATAAAATTTAAAAACACTTTTTCACGCGCGTGGCTCGGCGTGTTCCGACACCAACACGGTCGAAATTTCACGCGAGGCCCCGCACACGGCCTCAACATGCTCCAAACATCATGAATATCATTTTCTGAATCGCCGGATTCCATTATTTCATGTACCTGCAGTTCAAATCTGGAGCTGCCGGAAAAAATCAAAGAAACAGAAAAAATCAATGGAATATAGCAAAATAAATCAAAATGACCCCAAACTTGGAATATATCATGTACTTACTGTAGCAAGGCAACACAAAAAACTGGGATCGAAAATCAAAAAAAATAAAAATTCTTTGCCGACTGCCAGGGAGGATGGCAGTTGGCAAAGCCTGCGCCTTTGCCGACTGCTGACGGAGTGGCAGTCGGCAAAGGTGACGGTGTGGATGGCGTCAACCATGGCCTGCCTTTGCCGACTGCAATTCTTTGCCAACTGCCTGGCAGTCGGCAAAGCCAAGCAGTCGGCAAATCCTGCTTTGCCGACTGCAGGAAATTCCAGTTGGCAAAGGGACCTCTTTGCCGAGTGTCGAAAAAAAACAGTTGGCAAAGAAAATTGCAGTCGGTAAAGAGCCAGTTTCCTGTAGTGAACCAGTACTATAGCTATACGTTTTCCTTCAATGAGAAGTTTGTGCAATGGTGCAAATTAGGAAAGATGTATGACTCCACTATATGAAATGGAAATATGACTTATATATCACAATCATCGATCAAAGGAGATTCCAAGAGAAATATTATAGAAGATGCTGAATCTTTGTAATCAAAGAAATGTTGAAAACTTTTTTCTTTATGGAAAAGGCAGCGCTTTTTTGCCAAGAGTTTGCTAAAATGTTAGGTAAAATACCACTTGAAATGACGAAGAGAACATAGGCTTGTAACAGAAGCCCATCTATTCCAGACACACATACATTTGTATTTGAAAAATCGACATCTATTGTTAATCATTACTCGGGCATATAGTTTTAAGATCCGTGTGCCGTGTGCCCCTTGCAGCGGACACGACCAAGACAGACCGTGCATGCATGCACACACAATGACACAACACACACCAGTAGCAAAAATGCTCGTTGATATGTTGATAATACCCTGAGTCCCCCTGCCCTGCTGGCCTGCTGGGATGAGAATTGAGAACACCATGTAGGCTGTGAGAGAGGGCTTTTTGAAGAACGTGCGAGCCTAGCCAGGAGTGAGTCGCTAGAGCGCTGCCCTCTCTTTCATCTCACCAATGAGATTTCACCTAGACCCACTGGGGACGGGACGCTCTCAGGGATGTTTGAATCCGGCTACTAAAATTTAGGAGGTGTATTGGAAGGATATTGCATGGGGTGTTCGGATACTAATAAAAAAATAAATTACATAATCCGTCAGTACTCCACGAAACGAATTTTTAAAGCCTAATTAAGCCATCATTAGCACATGCTTACTGTAGCAAATCGTTGTCAAATTATGTACTATTAGGCTCAAAAGATCCGTCTCGCAAATTAGTCATAAATTATGTAATTAATTTTGTAATTAGTCTATATTTAATACTCCATACACATGTCAAACATCCAATAAAACAACAACTAAAATTTAGGAGGCACAGTCAAACAACCAAACACCCCCTTACTAATCTCTCCCTCTCACCTCACCCGTATCGCTGTTACGTACTACTATACTGTACTGTAGTGTGCAGCAAGAGTGTCTGAGTGTGCACTGTGCTAGCTAGGGACAGGAATCAAGAGATTGGCATATAGCTCGTAACAGCTTCACGTGAGCTTTCTTTTTTTTTTTCTCCCAAACACTCATTTCCAAAATAGTTTTATGGGTGGAGCTATTTTTCTCTCCCTCCTACAGAGATATGAGTTGAGAGAAAGTTAAAAAAAAGTAGCTTATCTTAGCTTCATCTCTCATATTGTAGTCATTCTATTCATTGTTTCATCATGTGAAGCTGTTTTGCCAAACACTTATTCTAAAATAACTAGCTTCAAAAAAAAAAGTTACTCATGGAGTAATTTTGCAAAAAAAAAAACAGCTTATATGCCGAGCAGAAGCAGGGCCTAGAGAGAGGAGCAAGCCCACACACACAAGGTGGCACAGTGCTCGCTTTCCCCGCATGGAATCCCAACCGCTCGATCGTCTGCAGAAAGGCAAACGGCGCACCCACCCCCGGACCGGCCGGACGCTTACAAAAGGAGACCCCCCGCGCCTCCTCCCTTCGCCACCACCGTCTCCGTCTAATCCCTCCCTGTGTTCCTCTCTCTCTCACACACAGCCACAGGCACACGTAGTAGAGGCAGTTGCCAGCAGGCCGGAGCCGCGCGGTAAGCACGCTCGCGCGCAATGGTGTCGGAGAGGCAGCAGGCGGCGGCGGCGGGGAAGGTGGCCGCCTTCAACCTGGCGGAGTCCGGGTTCGGCGACCAGGCGGACCTGCTGGACGACGACGGGCGCGAGAGGCGCACGGGTAAGTTCGCTGTTGTGTCGTCTGTGCATGCATGCATGGTTGAAGAACACGAGCATGAGCATGAGGTTGACGTGTGGGTCCGGTCCGGTCCCTGCTCCGGCCATACAGGGACCCTGGTGACGGCGAGCGCGCACATCATCACGGCGGTGATCGGTTCGGGGGTGCTGTCGCTGGCGTGGGCGATCGCGCAGCTGGGGTGGGTGATCGGCCCCGTGGTGCTGCTGGCCTTCTCCGCCGTCACCTGGTTCTGCTCCAGCCTCCTCGCCGACTGCTACCGCGCGCCCGACCCCGTCCACGGCAAGCGAAACTACACCTACGGACAGGCCGTCAGGGCATACCTGGGTATGTCACTGTTATGTTATGTCCCTCCTCAACATTCAAATGGATGGATGGATTCGAACGTTGCCGATCTTGAATAATATTGATTTCCTTTATTTTGAATGTTCCATGAATTCAGGGGTGTCCAAGTACCGGCTGTGCTCGCTGGCGCAGTACGTGAACCTGGTTGGCGTCACCATCGGCTACACGATCACCACCGCCATCAGCATGGGGTACTGCATCTCTGCTCCCATGTTTTCAATCCCTTGGTATAGTTGGTAGGAAAACTGAATGACCATATGTGATATATATATATAATAAATAAACTTCAGTCAAACCAGCAGCGTTTACCATATGTGGGTACGTAGTGCTGCTGTGATGATGAGTCCAAGTTCGTTTTGTATGCATGTTCCAATGAATTATTCCTTCTTTTTCTGAGGAAATCAAAAGTTCTTTCTTGTTGTTTTCATCCTTTAAAGGGTTATATTGGAGGTAGAAAAAGTTTTTTAATTAGGTAGGAAAAGAGAGGAGGAGCTGAGGGGGATAAGTAGTCCTGATGATTAATTCACGCGTCACCTGTAGTTGTCATCGAATAAGGGTGGCTGTCTTTTAAGGTTCCAGCGGGCAGGGAAAATAAAATTTAAAGTGATGTCCAAGATAACATTATTTGGCACTTGAAAAAGTAATTTGCTTTGGAAAGAAAAGAAAAATCAGATGCTGAAGGGCGCCTCAGCTTCCCCCTTTTCCATACATCCATCCATCCGTTGGAAAAGTGTCAAAAAGGAGTGGCCTGTATTGGCATGCCTGCAAGAAGAATCGTATTTCCTTTTTCTTTCTTTCTTTCTTTTGTTTATTTTGATTTATTTTTACAAAAAGGAGCAATCTTTGACCCCCAGACAGTAGAAACAGCACCAAGCAAATGACAGAGCAGCTAGACCATTTCAGTGATTGTTGCATCTATGGATGTGTACCTCTTTAACCTGCTGGCATATGGATATGGTGGTGCAGGGCGATCAAGCGTTCCAACTGCTTCCACAGCAAGGGGCACAGTGCCGACTGCGAGGCGTCCAACACGACCAACATGATCATCTTCGCTGGCATCCAGATCCTGCTGTCGCAGCTCCCAAACTTCCACAAGCTCTGGTGGCTCTCCATCGTCGCCGCCGTCATGTCCCTCGCCTACTCCTCCATCGGACTCGGCCTCTCCATCGCAAAGATCGCAGGCAAGTTCTTCTTACTCTGTCAGTCACTGATCGATGAGTCATCTCTCAGCTAGCTATCTAGCTCATACCAGCCATTGGTTATCACATCATCAGCTTTATGTCATCCACCTGCATGCATAAGGCATGATATGATGCATGCCAAGATATGTATATAATATATATGTAACAAAGCATGCAGTTATGTATTCTTGGTGGGGCATGTACATCAGGCAGCATCCTTTTTGGTTTGGGTTGCAATTTGCATGACAAGTGACATGCATGCACAGATGAGGACACTGGACATGTTGACGATGGCCTAGCTAGCCTTTTGTTTGCAAGCATCGATGATCGATCATATCATGCATGCATGTCGCCCGCCCGTTCGATGCGATGCAGTGCACTGCAGACTGCAGTGCATCTCTCTGTACATGTTTGCTGATGGCCCGTGCGTGATTCAATTGCAGGTGGGGTGCACGTCAAGACGTCGCTGACGGGTGCCGCCGTCGGGGTTGACGTCACGGCCACCGAGAAGATATGGAAGACGTTTCAGTCCCTGGGAGACATCGCCTTCGCCTACTCCTACTCCAACGTCCTCATAGAAATTCAGGTACTACATACCTTGTAGTTAGCGCTACATACTTAGGACAGCTAATCTCTGAAGAAGCTAGTACTAGCTAATAGTACCATACCATCGTACATGAACGGATGAGCCCATGCGCCCATGCCCGTGATCATTTTGGTCTGTGTATGGGAAGGGACAAAATTCTCTCTTGCATGCACTGATATGATGCAGATGGGCATGCATGGCGAGCACAAGAGAACAAACTCAGGAGTCCAGTCATACATCACACGAACTCATAAAAATGTTTCTTTTCTAGAGCAAAATGGTGCAGTAGTCAACACGAGGGTCGCTACCATGCATTGAGCCCAGTGCAGGCTAGTGCATGGATAGGCTCCGCAAGTCTGCATGTGTACAAAGAGACGAGCCAAATCCGAATCTTTGCCATGTAGCAGAGTAACAAGGGCTCCGTTGTGTTTCACTTTCACCCACAAAAAGTCCAAAGTTTCCTAGCTTGTCCTACACAATCAATATTATGGTCAATTGGTCATGGTGCACATGGCTGGCCATTACTCCAGCTCCTATGTGTAAGCAATTAAGCATACTGAAAATGATCCTGCTGAATCAAAATAGCAAGCATCCCCCCATCAAGTAAAACTCATCCTACTCTTGTTCAAAAATGTAAATCCTATCCTACTCAAATGTCAGTCACTACATCTAATCTAGGATGCTCAACATGCATGTGACCTCACAACTGACTCCCCAACCACAGTGGTAGAAAAGGGAAATAGGTTTGGTGCATTGCATTGCATCTGTCAGTAGCCCGGCTCTCAAATGCAGCAGCCATGCCGTCCTTGTTCCCAACACGGCAACACAGCATTGATCGTCACATTTACACCTCGCACTAATCACAACGCATCAGCTTGTGGCAGACTTCGCTGACTCCTAGGTCGTCGTCACAGGTCAACGCAGTACTGCTATTTACCTTGTGCAATTTACAGCTCCATTTTTACTGTACCATGCACGCACGACTCTGATGAACTGACGCGCATGCACACCGCAGGACACGCTGCGCTCGAGCCCGCCGGAGAACGTGGTGATGAAGAAGGCGTCGTTCATCGGCGTCTCCACCACCACCACGTTCTACATGCTGTGCGGCGTCCTCGGCTACGCGGCGTTCGGCAACGACGCGCCGGGGAACTTCCTGACGGGGTTCGGCTTCTACGACCCGTTCTGGCTCATCGACGTCGGCAACGTCTGCATCGCCGTGCACCTCATCGGCGCCTACCAGGTCTTCTGCCAGCCCATCTACCAGTTCGTCGAGGCCTGGGCGCGCTCCCGCTGGCCCGACGCCGCCTTCCTCCACGCCGAGCACACCGTCGCCGGTTTCTCCATCAGCCCGTTCCGCCTCGTGTGGCGCACCGCCTACGTCGTGGTCACCGCGCTCGTCGCCATGGTGTTCCCCTTCTTCAACGACTTCCTGGGGCTCATCGGCGCCGTCTCCTTCTGGCCGCTCACCGTCTACTTCCCCATCCAGATGTACATGGCGCAGGCCAAGACGCGCCGCTTCTCGCCGGCGTGGACGTGGATGAACGTGCTCAGCTACGCCTGCCTCTTCATCTCGCTGCTCGCCGCCGCTGGCTCCGTCCAGGGGCTCGTCAAGGACCTCAAGGGATACAAGCCATTTGAGGTCTCCTAAAACCTAAATAAAGGACTGCATGCCTCTGGAGTCTGGACGACGACATGACACATAGCTAGCTGCAGGAGTGAACGATGGACGACTCTGAAACGTACGTGCAGGTGCATGCGCATGCAATGCATGCTAGTCCAAGTGATGCATACATATATACAGTCATATGGGAGCTAGGGAGGAGATATATATGGAGGGTCCTCAAACAGTTTAATTACTTCCAGTGCTGTCAAATGTCAATGTTGTTTAAAATACGTAGCCTAAGTAACTAGTGATATGGATAATGGTTTGGGTTTCAAATTTATAATGTATAATATGTAATTCTTAATCAAGTGTAATGGCAGTCTAGCTTGAAATGGAAATAAGATTTCTGGATAAGCCGAACGGTGTAGAATGACTGAAATGCGAAGCAATATAATGCAATGTCTCCATCTACTACTACACCAAAGTGCCCATTGGATAAACCACAGCATGTGGCAAGTGCAGAACTTGTGATCTACCAGGGAAAGGACAAACCAAGACATGCAAAAAAGCAGGGGATGCACGTTTTCAGTACTAAGACTATCTCCAACTGCGCCACCTAAAATACAAGATCTATTCAACGTTTGGGTAGCACTACAGTCAAAGGGCTCAATACACATTCGACATCCTCTCCAACAACAGGACCCAAAAAGAATCATTTCTGCAAATAGATTTTCAGAAGAGAGGATACTCATATTTGGGTTGTACCTCTCGGACAACCCAAAATGGGTATCCCGTATAGAAACTCTGTTGAAGGCTGATTTTAGGTCTCCTGCTACCCATTTTAAGTTTGGGTGTTCATATGGGTCATCTATTGGAGACAGTCTAAATGGCAGCTACTTGCAAACGGGAGTGGCAAGGATGTGATGCCGCGGTGGATCGGGCAGAACGGGGAGTGAGATGGGTGCGGGCATGGGAGCTATGGGCGTGGTGGAGGAAGCTGCGTCCGGACAGAAGTCGTGTCCGGACGTTTGGGCACCCGTGTCTCCAACTTGATTAATAGAGTCTTTCTCCACGAGGATCTACGAAAACAAAGTAACTCAAATAAGTGCGAAGCGGCTTGAAACAAGATTTGTTAGAAGGTAGGCTATAGTAAAAAAATTCAATGAACTCCAGTTAAAAAGTTCACTAAAAGATAGATCATATTTTTAGAAAATCATGGTATAAGTTTCATATATTTTGAACTAAAAAGAATCGCTCATGATTTTTTTTAAAAAAATTTAAAACTGGTTCAAGATCTTATCTGAAAAACCAGAAACGGGCTAGCGGAACAAGAGCAACACTTGATGCGCTGCCAGAGAACACGTGGACGCTAACGTCAGCAAAGTTCTCGGTTCTCGCAAGCGGATAGCGAAATGGGCCGATGGTCAATTGTTAAGTTGACCGCTGACGAATCTACACGCTGAGTGAGGTGGTGCTAGGCTGATGTAGTGGCCACGTGGCAGTCAAGTGGTCAACAGAAAAAAAAAAAGAAAAAGGAAAGGAGGATGGGCATGTAGGTCCTGGTGAAATGCGAGGCACCCGTGGCGCGGCTCCAGCACTGGTTTTCTAGGCTGCTGGGCTGGGCTGACGAGAAAGAATGAGCAGAAAGACAAGGCAGCTGGGCCAGTGGAAGAGTTTCCTAGGCCGGATTAGGCCTGCTGGCGAAAAGGCTTTAGGAAAAGCTTTCGTTTTTATACCAAAGGGTTTTCAGACTACTATTTTCCAAAGAGAGTTTTTTTTTGATAACTTTCCAAAGAGAGGTTAACTCAAAATGAAACCAGAACAAAACACACGCCCATTAATTAGGCCCTGTTTGTAACGGATGAATTTTTTTTTTCTGGTTCCTACATTTTCCATGTGAAATTGAACTGATTCTTAGAAGATTCCTGTAGTAACATGCCCTTAATTAGCTCTGTGAATGCATGAGTTAGCCTAGGAATTTTTTTTTGTAAAATAAAAACTGTCGGAAAACATATCAGTCTTTAGGAAATATATGTAAATAAGCTAGCTTTCATTCTATTGATGGATTCATGGAAAAAGGAAATTTGTTTTGAATTTTAATACCTAGCTTGGTCAAAGACATGTTATGCAGAGTTTTAATTCATGAACTCTAAATTGGGACATGGAAATAGAGGGAAGAGGGAAAGGTAAAAAAGGCTTTGAGTTAATTATTACATGCAACACACAATTAAGCATTTTTTTAGAAAAAAAACTTCATGTTTTTACACATTACATAAAAACAAGGACTGTTACAGATATTACCGATCTCATATTTATTCTTCACATTTTCACTAGGACTTAGAATAGAACATGGATAATGTCAAATACAGATGCATATTTGAATAGTCTCAACTACCAATACAAATAAATGTGTACCGAATACGAGACGAGCAGGATGTGGATAATGTCACCATGTTGGTCATGAATATTTCTTTGGATATTGAGTAAAAAAAAGCATCCATATGTATTTCATGTATTGTAATCATCCACTATTCAAAATTCTAATTAGGTTATGTTTAAAGAAATAAGTAAACAACAGGGCCAACAGATTGACTAATGGATATGCCTATTCTCATTCTCTAATTTAGTCTTTTACATGTTGAATAACTTATATTATGTAAAAGGGTGATTCTGTCCTTTTGTACCTTATTGACGAATGGATATGCCTATTCATTCTCTGAAAGGGAAAATCAACAATAGGGCCAGCAGACTGAGTGCCAAAAGAGTACATCTTTCTATTCTTCGATACTATCACGATAGCTATTATTGTTCATGTGAGGGTGAAGAAGTTAGTGACAGTTTTGTAAAGCCCGACGTGCTGCTTCAAGAATGTGATGCTACGACTATTATTATTTCTAATGTTGCTAATTCTAAATCTCTTTGGCCTCCTAGTCATTCTCAAATGAAGAATTCAAAGCAACTACTACCGTCTACCAGTATGTGACTAAGAAATTATTCTATTAAGAGGCAATGCGTTTTAATGTGAAGGAGCTGTCAATGATACAATTCCCCCAAAAATCAGATGCATGAACATGTTTTCCGTAAGAAACTGTATATCAACATGTTACTTGTGAATGATTAATCTTGATTACCATGCGTGATCGGCGGTAGGTCCCTTTTTTCGCATGGTCAAGGTGGGGTCCATTTGTCAACAACAGCCACGTGAGTTTAAAATGAAGTTTTAAGAAGAAATTATTTCTTCAATATTAGTTAAATATTATTTGCTTTAAAACTGAAAAGAATATATATTTTTGAACCACAAAATATCAAACTACACTTTAGGCAAGAAT